>NC_053444.1:34249010-34549010 GCF_007990345.1 Gossypium hirsutum
TTAGGCTAAAAAATTAATTCGCCTTGATGCTTCAAAATTGCTTCTCGATTTTGCGCTTATAGTAGTGTCTACTGAGCCATTTTCACCCTTTGTGCGAATCTATCGAAAATAAATCAAAATTTATTATAAAATTAATTAAAATTAAACATGTTAATAATTTAAGTACACTTTAATTATTTTATGAGTATTATATATTTTTCGACAAGAATTACTACGAAATTGCATGAATTTGAGTTGAAAACAACATGAAAAAATGTGTATATTTTCGTGTTTCCATAGCCCCGAAATTAATTCATTGCTTGTCCTGAGTAATGCACAAATTAAAAATAATTTCTCGGAGACACCTTTGAAAAATTTCTTTAGAACAACGTTCTTCCCAAAATTATAACTTTGGTTTATTTATGCTCAAGAACAAGAAATTTGTTATTTATGCTACTTAAGTATACATATCATTCAAATTAATCTCAATTATTACTATGATAGGAAAAATAGACTAAATGCTTACTCAATAAAGATATGTTAAATCACTACCAATTTGATTTTATTCCCTTATTTAAGATTAAGCTGTAATCACCAAGTTTAATTTATGCCTTCATATGTTGAACATAGCAATTTCTCTCCACTAATGTAGGTAGCATAGAAACTTGAGTCAATAGGTCTTTTTAATAGGTTGTAACGTGGCTAGGCTAGGGGTAGGTAAAAGATAGATAAATTTAGGCTAAAAACCCTAAACTCATCTTGAATTGGACCTTTAGAATAATTACCTTCAATAGACCAACTTTTTTGCTTTCACATGCTCTTTTGTACATCTATTTTATTTCAAGTACATATGCTCTAGCATGTTGTTGTATGTACTACAATATTTTTGAGCATTTGATACTTCTTTTCAACTCCCCCAAACTTATTTTCAAAGAATGTTCTGAATAGTACTGAGTCTAGTGTTTGGGACAATTTAAAGATAATTAAGAGAAAAGTGGTGGTTAAATATTGCAAAGGTCCAAATAAAATTAGGCCATATAGTCTCAAAGTTGGGTTCCAAAGGATAAAAATTCATCAAGGTTGGCTTGAAAGGCTCAAATGGTCCAAACAAAAGTTGCCTAAATCATTTTCAACATTCCATGCTTCCTAAGATTTCGCCTCAAGAAATTACTAAGTCAATTCTTGAGACTTAAACTTTCATGCATGCCTAGCTTTCGTAAGGAACTAAAAATTTTATGGTATGATTTAAATGCTTTATTTAGAGTAAATTTATGTCATAATTTAGCTAACATACCAATTATTGAAATAATAGAACTTTATTCATACTGACATTTAGCATACTTAAAAAATTTCAAATTTTTGAATAAAATATAACCTAATCATAATTCAAAGAAAATTTTATTTTGAGAGGAAATAATTTCAATTTTTCGGTCCCCCCACTTAATATGAACAGTGTCCTCATTGTTAGAAGTGAATAGATATTATACACCAAGTAGAAGTCTGGAAAAGAGGAGGTGAGTTAATGTGACTGCTTAAGTACCAAGCTCTTTCTAGATCCAATCTTAGACATGTATGTATCTATTACCACACTTCTTATTATAAAAACAAGTTCATTTTTATTCATGATTTCCATCTCTTGTTTTATTATATGAAAAATTAAAAATCCTAATAGATGCTAATCCTAAAATAACTTAGGAAAAAAATAATATAAGGTAAAGATCCCCCTTTCTTATTTATTTGCAGATCCCTTAGAATTTGGCTAATCTTTTGCTCCATCATCTTTGTTTTCGCATGAATCACTTTGTTCCCTATTCGATAGTGGACTCTATGGTTCGAATATAAAATCTGGAAACTCAGACACAAAAATAAACGGGTCATTGAATATTTTCGTAAGAGCACTTCTCATTGAGTCATCCTGTATTTTTGAATATCTCCAGTAAGCTTGTCGTTGCCACTGCATATGTTGCAATATGTCCATCAACTTTGATAGCTCATCTTGAAGATCTGGGCGAGGGAATTGAGTTCTGAACATTGAGGTTGTCATGTCATGTTCGGCTGTTGGTTCCATTGGTTCTACTTTATTAGGATTTTTAGCTGACTGCATTGGTTTGATCTCTGTGGGATCTTCTTCTTCTTCGGGATCCTCGCTCTCTTCAACTCATTGCTGGAGAATAGAGTCTCCGGCTATTCGATAGAGGTCCCAACCTGTGATTGCGCCCTAGCTATAACTTGTCTTCTTTACATTTGCAAGAATTTTAGCTTTCAAGCACAAAATTGTTATCGTAAAGGGAAAGTAAGCTGGACCAGAACATCTAGCAGCACCATTATGCATTTCTCTTAGAATGGTTTTTCCTACATCAATGGTCTTTGCAGTTAAAATTGAGTACAACAAGACCATTCGCTCTAATGAAATTGTAGTCCCATGTTAAATAGGCATAAGGCTAAACCAAATGAAATAGAACCATACCCTCGCTAGTGGTGTCAAATATTCTCTCCGACAAGTGTGAATTCCTTGCTTTGACACAATATTTCTCATCAAGGAAGAATATTCGTCGTCTTCGAAATCAAGAAATTCAAAGAATTCATTAATAGCATTTGAGCTTATTGGTACATTGATTCCTCAGACAGAAACTTTCGTTAATTCGTTTGAAGTCAAATTTGCATAAAATTCACGAACTAATTCTTCATCTGCACTCGATCTTTTTAACAACTCCCAATTGAGAGCTTCTGTAACCTCCCAAACCCAGCCTAGACGTTATGGCCGTATCTGGCAATGTCACACAATAGTGTTTTTGAAACCTCGTTGTTACATTGAAAACATTCCATGTTATTGTCTTTAGTAAACTTTTGTTAGAACTTAGGAAGTCGTCTTTATTCATTTAAAACATTTGTTTTGAAACAACCCTCATTGCGGAAGCTTTAATAAAATAGTCTAAGTTATGATGCATTTAGAAACTACTTTAACTTTTTGAAAATCGAATTTCCTATGACCAGAAGGTATAAATCCATAAAGTAAAATAAATAAATAAAAACCCAAAATTTAAAACCAAAGTCCCAGAGGGTCCTTAAATTACAACTCAAATAGTCAATAATAATTAAATCATAAAACGTAAATTGAAAACCATGAAGTCCAAAAATGTGTATGGTCACCGCTGAGTCCTTCGTCGCACCGATCAGTCTAAGTCTAGGGATTACCTGTGCACATTAAACAAAAAGGGTAAGTTTACTTAAACTCAATGTGTAATCCCACAGAAACAAACAAATAATCATTATTCATAGTGCATAGTTGAACAGTCTTGAGACTAAGCCCTTTTCAGTATCAGTGATAGTTTGGGACTTAGCCCATCTCAGTAAAGTGTCAAAAATGCAGTAGGGCCTTAGCCCTTCAAAGTATCAGTAGCAGTAACAGTTATGAAGTAGCAAAATCCTACCCATCCAGCCTCTACACACCATCTCCGTCCAACCCTACACTCTATGTGGGGATATAATCAACCCATCCATCCCTACACTCCAAGTAGTACCGAATGTGGCACAAAACAGTAGTTTGCAGCTGAGTTGCCAATAAATTAGGCTTAAAGCCTTTCAGTACACTTCCTCCGAATAGCAACCCCCAACCCAATGCAATGCAGCATACAATGGATGATATGCTATTATGCAATTTCAGTTTAGATATTAACATGCTCAGTACAGATATCAGTCAATCAATTTTACACATTTAGGGGTTTAAGTAGCGCTTATCGACCTTACAGTTGGCTCACAGTCGACTTGGGCGACCCATGCAACCTTAGAAACAGTTCGGTAAAAATGGGCCCACACACCCGTGTGTGCCCATATGGCCCACTCAGCCCAAATTGGCCTTGGCCATGTGATCCATTTTTAATGTAACCCATGCTGGCTAAATATTCATATACGTTTTCACTATTTACTTATATATTCATTCAAAGCTATCTACTTGAGTATTGTCCCAAATTATCTCTAAGGTCATCCTCAAAGCGGACACAATGCTCATACTTAGTCGCCAACATACCTCGTACATAGCGGCTCAATCGTAGAAATTTGGTCTCATACCCGGCCACTGATCGATCTCCCATGTTAGATTCAAGAAATCCCTCCTACGGGCTTCCACATAACTAGCTCTCACATACTTCCCCTAGAAGGCGGTCTTAAAGAACTCCTAGGTTAGACGTTCGGACTGAGTGCCCTCCTTAACCGTAAGCCACCACTGATAAGCCTTATCACACAGCAGCGAGACTGTACCCTTTAATTTCTGCTTGGAGGTGCAATCCAGGTCATGCATGATCCTCTCCGTGGCCTCAATCCAGTACCCAGCCACGTTAGGGTTGACCCTAGTGACACCCCTAAAGAGCTCAACTCTATTGAATTGGAGTCATTCCGAAACTAACCTACGGCCCAGCAACCCTCTCTAATATCCTCAACATAGCTTGGGACAATACGTTGTCCCTAGCTATGCGATCATGAGACTCAGTCTCAGTAGCAAGTGACACTTGTGTCTCACTCATGTCCAAATTTAGTATATTACATAGGGAAGAGGACTCAGATCGAACCCTCCTACGGCCTTGAGTACCACGTCCACGAATACCTCGTGCGTTCATGTCTATTCAGATTTATCTGTATTACGAATTTTTATGCATCAGTTTTAGTTTCAGTATTTACTAGCAGATGTTTTATGTTAACAGTTTTAAAAATACAAAGTGATTTTCATAAATCGCAGTCTCTATCAGTTTTGCTATAGTATCAATATACACCATCTAGATTGTTTTCACAGTATACTATCTACAATAGTTTCAAATATCATAACATATATCAGTTTCAGAATATCATTGCATGTATCAGATTCAGAACACTTATAGGATTGATGCCAGAGACTTGGTGCACCACATACCTAGTAGAAATATTTTAAATCATTGAAAAACCAAGTTTTCAAAGATAAAATTTAAAACCTATAATCCACAGTTGAGTTTTGCAACTTGGCTCTTATACCACTAAATGTAACCCCCAAACCCAGCCTAGACGTTATGGTCGTATCTGGCAATGTCACATGATAGTATTTTTCAAACCTCGTTGTTACGTTGAAAACATTCTAGGTTATTATCTTTAGTAAACCTTTGATAGAACTTAAGAAGTCGTCCATATTCATTTAAAACATTTCTTTTGAAACATCCCTCGTTGCGGAAGCTTTAATAAAATAATCTAAGTTATCATGCTCTTGGAAACTACTTTAACTTTTTGAAAACTGAATTTCCTACGACCAGCAGGTATAAATCCATAAAGTAAAATAAATAAATAAAAACCCAAAATCTAAAACCAAAGTCTCAGAGGGGTCCTTAAATTACAACCTAAATAATAAATAATAATTAAATCATAAAACGTAAATTGAAAACCATGAAGTCTAAAAATTTTTGTGGTCACCGCTGAGACCTCCGTCGCACCAATCTGTCCATGAAAAACTAGAATCAATAAAATTTAATTTCGTATTTTATTCTACCTCTAACTCAATTTCCACTAGTTTTGATGATTTTTTTCAAAGTTAGACTACTACTACTGTCCAAAACTATTTATTGTAGAATGTTGATTTCCAAGTTTATAACACCCTTATTTCTTTTCTCTAAAATTTTTCGCATCATTTTCTCTTATTTCTCTTATTTCTCGACAGCAAGCAATTTCGGCTTTTCGCCAAATCCCATTTTCTGCGTTTTGAGTACACACCTAATATCGTTTCTAATGCGTAATCACTCCTAAGCCTCTAGAACCTAAAAATCAACCAACAAATCTCCAGATTAATCACTTAATTCATTTTTAATCAACCAATTTTGGAAGGAACTCGACTAAACACCTAACAAAACCCTTACCTCGCTTGAGTAACCACGACTTCGCAAAATGACAACATCGATTCAAAACCACCAGCCCCTTGATTAACTCCTAAACACCAAAAAAGAATCCCCCTTTCAGAGATTAACCAATAACGATTAACAATAGACAAAAACATTACTTACCGAACACATGCAACCAAAGATGAACAACCAAATCAATTGGAAAATAAAGAAAGAAACGGAAGGAGAAAAATAATGGAATTTTTGGCAGCAACTAGCGGAAAGAATCGTCAGAAGAGGGAAAAAAGAAGAAGAAAACGTCAAAAAAAGTTTGGGTAATTTGAGAAAAAACTGAAACTCTACTTTTTTTTCTGCAACAAAGAGATCATCAGATTATTTTCTGATAACCTCTCCCCCATTATCTCCTAAAATAACTCATTATTAAGGACCACTAAAACACAACTACTTAGAGTATTTCCCCAACACAACTCTTAGCCGAAATTGGAGCAAAAATCTTGTTCCACGCTATCATAGAGAATTGAACACAGGACCTCCTTCACACCAACACTCCACTCATCCACTAGACCAATAGGCCCATTCGTTTAATTGTTTGCCAACTTTTACTTAAAACCTTAATGACCAAATTATTCATAAAAATACCAAAATTTGCCCAAGTCCTGGCTTGAACTTGGGACCTCTCACATACCTAGAACACTTAACCACTGAAGCAGATACACAATTGTGTCACACCTTCGCAAGAACAAAAATAAAAATTCTGGGGCATTACAGCTTCATCAATTTTTTAATGCACGCCATGAAATTGGTATAGTTGCTTTCTTTCAGTTTAAAGCCTTTTTCATGGTGTATTTGTTGATTCTTGAAAATGCCATCGTATCTCACTTTGGCTTCTTCACAATAAAATTTGTTTTGTGATTCTACAATTTGGACAGAGACACAAGTTCTTTTGCGAGGCATGATTAACCTGAACATAAGATGGAAATAAATAATTTCTCAAAAATTTAATTATTATAAAATATTAACAATTTAATAAATTGGAGAGTTAAATTAAAACAAATTAAAATTTAGGAGGAAAACTTTTCTTACCACATTTGTATAAAAATTAAGTACTAAATAAAATTAGAAGCAAAAGAATTTAATTGAAGGATGGTTAGAAGGGTGTCTTGATTGTGTGGTTTGCGTAAGGCAGTGGTGTGTGGCTAGCAAGGGTGCGCACAGGTTTGAAGCGATGCATAGTAGTAGCCTGCAGCCTTGGCGTGAGTAATTACGTTGACTAGGTAGTAAATAGTGGCAGCATGGTGCAATGGAGGCAGGTGCGTGTGGGAAAGTGCGTGGGAGCAACAGGCTAGTGTGCGAGCAGGTGCCTGGGAGTATGCCTTGCATGAGTTGCAGTAGCAGTGTATGAGGTGAGCACCAGGGTGCGATTGCATCATGCGGAGGCCTGCGTGAGCTGCTGGCCAGCTATGCCAAGTGCGTGTGGAGCTGCTAGGCAGTGTTACTGCTAATGGTTAGGAGCTGTGACACTTGGTGGTTTTTGGATGCTAGGATCGATGGTGGAACAGGTGAATGGAGGTTGGTTTGATGGATGGTGACTGATGGAGAAGATTGGTGGAATTTGTAGTGAAAAGAGTAGGAGTTCAATAAGAATTTTTAGAACAATTTAATAGTTAAAATATTCTAAGTTCTAATTCCACACAAAGTTAATAGCATTTAATAATTAATAAGATGCATATTAAAATATTTTTTGCTATTACTTTATTGAAATAAAAACTATTAAGTAAAATATAATCAAATTTAAACTAATCCTAATTCTATGCAAAGTTGATAATAACTAATATATATTATAATAAATATAATTATATATTAGTTATTAACATCTTATTTATTAAAATTAAATTAAAAATCTTTATTTTAGATGTCTTTGAAAATATTTACAAAAACATGCATCTAATCTTTAATGTTTACAAAAAGAGCAATAAGATTTTGAAAATAATTCAATTAAGTACCTAGACTTAAAGAAAAATTAAAATTGAGTCGCAATTAAGACTTGGATCAAAATTGACCCTTTTTTTGAATAACTAGAAATTTATTTTTCCATTTAGGGAATAATTTCTCGGAAGATTATGTTAAAATCAATTCCTAGAAAAGATTGGAGGGGTCACAGGAGGTCCTGCTTAAGTTCCAATCTCCTAGATAGAATTTATTTAAACATACTAATCCCAAAAATATACCCTAAATCATTTATTTAAAAAGAAAAATGAGAAAAATTAAATATATGATAAAATGAATGAGATTTGATCCCGCTCAATTTTATCCCCCCAGTAATGTTTTAAGCGCTAAGCATTGACTCAAAAATTACCTCCCTTACCTTGAAGTTCAACAACTCCGTATGGATAGACACAATGAATCATAAATGGATCGGACCAACGTGATTTTAATTTACTTGGAAATAACCTTAATCTGGAGTTGAATAATAAGACTTGCTTACCTGCTTCAAATTCTCGAACTCGAATGTGCTTGTCATGCCATCTTCTAAGTCTTTCATTGAATAATTTGGCATTCTCATATGATAACATTTAGAATTATTCTAACTCGTTGAGTTGAAGCATCCATTTCACTTTAGCAAGCTTAATATCCAAGTTGAGTTGTTAGAGAGCCTAATAGGCTTTGTGTTCTAACTCCAAGAGTAGATGACAGGCTTTCCCAAAAACCAACCTATAGGATGACATCCCTAAAGGTGTCTTGTATGTTGTCTTGTAAGGCCATAAAGCATCGTCTAGTCTTTTGGACCAACCTTGTCGGTTCGGGCAAACTATCTTCTCGAGTATGCCTTTTATCTATTTGTTTGCCAGTTCAGCTTGCCCATTTTTCTGCGGATGGGTAAGCTATGGCAACCTTGTGCTTCATTCCATGTTGTCGAGTAACCATTTCAACCATTTCTTCAAAAAATAGGACCTTTCATCACTGATGAGAGCTCTCAGAGTTCTAAATCTTATGAACACATGTTTCTGCAAAAACTTCATCACAACCTTGGCATCGTTCGTCAGGTATGCCTCGGCCTCAACCCATTTAGACACATAGTCTACTACTACCAATATGTACTTGTGACCAAAAGACGGAGAGAAAAGATCGAGAAAGTAAATATCCCAAACATTAAATAATTCTACCTCAATAATGTTTGTTTGAGGCATCTCATTTTTGTTGGTAATGTTTCCAACCCTCTAGCATCGATCACAACTCTTTACGTAGGCATACACATCTTTGAATAGCGTTGGCCAAAAGAATCTAGCTTGCAATACTTTGGCCGCTATACGTGTTCCTTAGAAGTGTCCCTCACTCGGAGCTGTGTAGCAACGATATAGAATCTTATGTATTTCATCTTCTACCATGCATCTCCTGATCATTTGATTTGCACACTTTTTAAACAAATATGGCTCTTCCCAGAAATAGTACTTCACATCGTGAAGAAATTTTTTTTTCATGATACATCTTACCAATCGGCATCAAACCACAAGCTAAATAGTTAAAAATATCAGCAAACTAAGGGGTATTATATACATGATTTACCTTCAGTATGTGTTCATCTGGGAATTTCTCCTAAATGGGAATAAGTGGAGAATTCCCTTCTTGCGACTTCAGTCTAGACAAGTGGTCTACTACTTGGTTTTCTATTCATTTTTTATCTTGAATTTCTAGATCGAACTCTTGGAGTAAAAGTGTCCATCAGATCAATCTCGGCTTAACGACCTCCTTGGCAAGTAAATACTTAATTACCGAATGATTCGTATAGATAGTCACTCTGGTAACTACAAGAAAATATCGAAACTTGTCAAAAGTAAACATAATAGCAAGTAATTATTTCTCTGTTACCATATATTTCAATGGAGCTCCTGTCAGAGTCTGACTTGCATAGTAAATGAGATGAAAAACTTTGTTCCCTTGCTGGCCCATCACAGCTCCTATCACAAAGTCACTTGCATCACACATCAGTTCAAATGGAAAATCCCAGTCTACTGTGACGATAATGGGTGCCCAAATTAACTGATTCTTTAAATCATTGAAAGCTCTTAAGCACTCCTCATAAAATTTGAACATCGTGTCCTTACCAATAATTTGCATAAGGGTTTAGCAATTTTGGAGAAGTCCTTGATAAATATTCGATAGAAATCAGCGTGGCCCAAAAAGCTTCTAACACCCTTTATAGATGTTGGAGGTGGGAGTTTCTTAATAACATCTACCTTTGCTTTGTCTACCTTGATTCCATGTCTCGTTATTTGATGCCCTAGAACAATACGTTCTCGTACCATGAAATAACATTTTTTCTAGTTAAGTACGAGGTTTGTTTCTTCGCATCGCCTTAGTACCTTGGCAAGATTGGCTAAGCAATCATCATAAGTGTCTTAAAAAACTGAAAGATCATCATAAAGACTTCCAAGTATTTCTCAACCATGTTAGTAAAAATAGACATCATACATTTTTGAAATGTAGCAGGTGCATTACATAAACCAAATGGCATGTGTCTAAATGCAAATGTACCGTACAAGCATGTGAATGTTTGTGTTGATCTTCTGACACTACTATAATCTGATTATACCCCGAGTACCCATTGAGAAAATAGTAATAGTCTCACCACGAGAGTCTATCTAACATTTGGTCCAAGAACGGTAAAGGAAAGTGATCTTTCCTAGTCACCTTGTTTAGCTTCTAGTAATAGATGCAAATTTTCCATCCCATAATCGTTATAGTTGATATCAACTCATTGTTTTCATTCTCTATGATCGTGATACCTCCTTTCTTTGGCACTCACTGGACTGGACTTACCCACGAACTACCTGAGATAGGGTAAATTATACCCGTATCTAACCATTTAATGATTTCTTTCTTTACCTTGTCCTTCATAATAAGGTTCAGTCTTCGTTGTCCATCAATCGTCCCTTTCTCACCATCTTCTAGATAATCTTTTACATGCATACAGATGAACTAATGCCACGAATATCGGCTATAGTCAATTCCACTGAAATAATCACAGGAAAAGTAGAAGCATTACCTAAATAAACATATTTTAAATATGAGGGAAGTACCTCCAGTTCTAATATATGTTCCTTCTCAATTGACGCTTTACGCTGGATGTAATCTCTACTTTCTAACTCTAAAGATTCAAAGTGGGATTGCAAATTAAATCCCCTTTGATTAGCTTTTAGAAAAGCCAAGTATTTCTCTCCCTCTTCATCACTTGGAGGGTCTGATGTCAAAATTTTCTCCAACAGGTCCTCAACGTAGTTGAGTTCCTTTTCCATAACTAATTCATCTAAATCGGGTACTGCAGAACAATAGTCAATTGTGTCAAGAAATCACATTGACTTGAAAACATTAACCATTACCTGATCGTCCTAAATACGCATAGTAAGCTCGCCCTTCTGCACATCGATAGGGGTCCTTCCAGTTGCTAGAAAAGGCCTTCCTAGGATGATTGGCACCTCTTTATTTGCTTTAAAGTTTAGAATAACATAGTTAGCATGAAAATTAAATTTGTCTACACGTACCAATACATCCTCGATTTTTCCTTCTAGAAGTGCTAAGGATCGATATGCTAATTGAAGTGTAACTGTAATAGGTCTAACCTCACCTATCCCTAACTTTCTAAATATGGACATGGGCATCAAGTTGATGCTTGCACCCAATCGCATAGTGCCTTACCACAATAAGTTGCTCCAATGTTGCAAGGAGTGGTAAAACATCCAGGATCTTTCAAATTTGGGAGAAGATTATCTTAAAGATATGCATTACATTCCTTCATTAAGGCTACCAACTCAAATTCTCCTAGTCTTCATTTCTTGGACAAGATATCGTTCATGAATTTGACATAATTCGGCATCTTTTCAAGTGCTTCTACCAACAGAATGTTGATATGAAGTTGCTTGACTACGTCTAGAAACTTCTTGAACTGGACTTCCTGCTTCTGCCTCTGAAGTCTTTAAGGGTAGGGTGGTGGAGGATTCTTTACTAGAATTGGTTGATTCATCTTCTGTGACAATTATGCATCTAAGAAAGTTGTTAGTTTATCAAAATTAACTGGTTCATAAGTTACCTTATTAAATTTTGTAAATTCTAGTTCCGGTGAAACTTGAATTTCAACACTCGATTGAACTTCCACTGAGTCTTGAGCATCAACTGGCTCTTCTTCAACTTCGGTAGTGTTAGGCTCTAATGTCTTTTCACTCCTTAGTTTCAATACTTTACAGTGCTCCTTCCCTAGATTTCTTGGATTCTCTATATCACTAGGAAATACACCTTATGGACAATTTCTAAGTTCAGTGACAAGTTGACGCATTTAATTCTTCAAATTCCTTAAAGTGGCATCATTTTTTGCCATATACGCCTTCAATAGGTTCTCTAAACTATTGAAGGGTTCAGCTTGAGTTGTTTTCTAAACTTGTTGGGTAAAAACAGGTGGTTGGGTCAGTTTAGGTTGGGCGTAAGTGTTATTGGTTCCAACCCCTTGGTTACTCTAGGAAAGGTTAGGGTGGTTTCGACAAGATCAGTTATAAAAATTTGATCGCAGTCCTTGGCTTCCTCGATTCTGGTTCTGATTACCCATGTAATACACAGATTCTGGGTTTGATGGATATTCTTAAAAAAAATGTCCTTCCCTACAATAAACACAGGTAATATTTTCAAATTGATTAGGTGGTTGAGCTGCAAAATTATTAAACCCATTAGTGGTAAAATTTATAACCTTTGAGGATATTGAAGATACCTAAGATGCAAGTGAAGTGAGAGTGCCCACTTCATGTACTCCAGCGACTCGTCTTCTTGACACTACTTGATTGGTTGGCCATTGATAATTGTTGCTGGCAATCCCCTCAATCATTTCATAAGCCTCATTATAAGACTTAGAAAGGAGAGCACCATTAGCAGAAGCGTCCGCTACAATCCTCGTGTGAGCATTGAAACCATTATAAAACCTCTCAAGTTGGATGCAATGAGCGATTCCATGATGAAGGCACTTCCGTAATAATTCTTTGTACCTTTCCAATGCCTCATATAAGGCTGGTCATCCATTTCTTGGAAAACAATGATCTCGTTCCTCAACTTAGCATTATTACTTGGTGAGAAATACTTCATGAGGAATCTTTTTGCTAACTCTTGCCATGTGGAAATGGAATTTGGTGGCAATGAGTTCAACGAAGCTCGAGCACTGTCCCTTAGTGAATAGGGGAACAACTTTAATTGTAGTGCATCTTCGAGTACTCATGCTAACTTGAAAGAATCACTTACCTCCATTAAAAATTTTAATTGAATATGAGGATCTTCAGTAGGGATTCCACTGAATTGGCCCACTGTTTGAAGCATTTGAAACATGAGTGGCTTCAGCTTTAACTGTTGTGCTTCAATTTTAGGTCTACTAATATCCAGATGAAGATCATGAAACATTGGCACAACATACTGTCTTAGACCTCTATCCCTATCATCAACATCAAGGATAGGATTTTGAGCAAGGTTTGCTCCGTTTCCTTGATTCAAATTTTAAAAGTTCATCTCTTCGGTCCTTCTCTGACTTGCTTATCTTCTTCGTTGTCAAAAAGTTCTTTCAACCTCAGAGTCTACAGGGAGTAAATCGATAATTTGATCAATACTTATAAACACCTGAAACAAATACAGAAAAATTAATTAAGTTATTGAATAGAAAAATAAACCAAAATGCAATATTAACAAATTCACAAATAACGACTTTTGAAAATAGTCCCATGCAACGGCGCCAAAAACTTGGAACGATGGAAATCTACAAGTCTACACAATCGCAACAAGTATAAAGTGACAAGTAAATGTCGAGTTATCATACCCACAGGGACTCTGAAAACAATTATTTATGAATGTAATTAAAAACACATTGGTGAAGAAAATTATTTTGATTTTGAGGAAGTGATTAAAAACTAAAATGTAACTAAGTAAAATAAAATAATAAAATAAAAGTTCCAATGCACTACTTCAAAATATGATTTTAATCAATATGACATAATTGTGTTAGATTAATTACATTTTTTAACTTAGAATTACTAAACTCATGTTCATGTTGTTACGAATAAATTCTTGGCAACTTCGTAATTCGTTAACTACTACTCATACATACCTATTAAATTAACTAGTATTTTGAACATTTTTCAATGCCAATTCAAACAATTAATCAATCTTCATAAGCACATAAAAGATTAAGTGAGGTAACAATGTATTCCTACCTTGAAACAGTTTAATCACAATAATCTTGCAAGTTATGAAAGGCTAATGTACCGTGTAATATCATCGATAATTTAACCCTTAGCTACATTAGAAGATTAAACATGCACTGATTAAGTATTCTGTCAATTAATTAAAATTTCAACATGATTAAATAATTAATTCATTATTTACCTTACAATTATAATGTAAGAATAACTTAACCATGATTTTATTTAATCAAACAACTTAACAAGGCCTATAACAACACAAACATAATTTTAATAACTTAATTGGGTGAAATGCAACCACACTAACACGAATTAAATTTAAGCCATATTAGCAAAAATCAGCAGCCATCAACCCCCCCCCATGGTCAGCCACACATGTGGCAAGTTTGAAGCTTTCAACCTTGCTAAAGTTAGCTAGGGGCAAATCTACAAAGACTTGATAAGTGGAAGGGTTTGAATGCAATTTCAAGTAAGCTTCAAAGGCCATTTTGCAGGCCAAATAATTACTAAATAACCTGATTGGGTCAGCATGTTGGATGGTTTTGGGCAACCCAGTTTCTCAATTGGATTAATCTCTCGGTTTAGCACAATTGGGTTTCTTTTCATAATTTAATTAATAATAATTATTTAACCAAAAATAAATTTGATTAAAATTAAAATTAATTATATTATGAATCAATATTCATCATTTGGACTGTCTTAGGCTAAAAAATTAATTCCCCTCGACCCTTCAAAATCGCTTCTCGGTTTTGCGCTTAGAGTAGTGTCTACCGAGCCATTTTTTGCCCTTTGTGCGAATCTGTCGAAAATAAATCAAAATTAATTAAAATTTATCATAAAATTAATTAAAATTCAAAATTTTAATAATTTAAGTACAATTTAATTATTTTATAGTTATTATATATTTTTCGACAAGACTTACTACAAAATTACATGAATTTGAGTTAAAAAGGGCATGAAAAAGTGTGTATTTTCATGTTTCCAGTCACTCGGGTTGGCCCTAGCTTGGGGTTTCTATAGGTAAGGTGGCTGGTAATTAGTAAGTCTAACTTGATTTGAATTATTACCTCCTCCTTGGTTTCCTCTTCATCTCAGATTCGAGTGATCTCTCCAAACGGGATAATACGCATTCGAATAAGGGTTTCCACCCTATTCCAAATGTAATTTATGTGACAGCCCAAAATTGACCCTAGTCGGGAAGTGGTTTCGGGACCGCTAAACCGAGTCACCGAAATGTTTGAATGTGATATTTATTGTCTAGAATATGTAATTATGAATGTGTGAAAATTTCAAGCTTCGATTTAGTCGATTGCATGTGAATTTAGTCAATAGGACTTATGTGCGACATTTTTGAAATGTGATAGGTCGAAGCATAAGGACCTATTAGAGCATGAAATAAAAAGGGGGGACATGCATGTCAAATTCCCCCCTAACTAGTAGTGGCCGGCCATGACAAGCATGGTAGACCAAGTGTGATGGGCAAGACATGTCATAGACATGTTGTGTTGGTGCATCATGGGTGGAAAAAAATAAAATAAGGAGCATGGGCATAAAATAATGAAAGGGAATATGATGAAAACAAAAAAAAAGTGTGTAGTTGTTTCCTCCCCCCCCCCATTGCCGTGAGTTAAAGAAAAGAAAAGAGAAAATTTTGTTCATCCTTTTTCATCTTCATTTGGCCGAAAATTCAAAGGAAGGAGGAAGGAGTTCTTGCTTCATGTTTGGTTTGGAAGAGGATTAGGAGGAGGTTTGGCCATACTTGTATCTAGATCAAGGTATGTTTGAGGTTGTGCCATGAGATTCATGCATGTTTCTAGTTGCTAGCTTGAGTTCTAATTATCCCATGGTTCAAATCTTTGCTATGTCATGGGGATGATATTCGGCCTAGGTAGATTTTGTGTTAATGCCATTGCATGCTAAATATGAAGCTTGTTAATGATGCATGTGATGGTGGATTGATGATTCTTGAATCTTCTTTTTAGCATTTTTGAGTGAGCACATATGTGCATTGGTTGCTAGATGGAGAAGAATCGGCTAGCAAGTTGAGTGCTAAGGCCGAATATAATTTTTGTATATTAATGAGTAATGCATGTGTTAAATTGATGGAAAGGGAGAGGATGCTTTACTAGTGTATATATGTGTGTATTAGCCAAGTTTTGAACTTGAAACAAAAGGGTGTTTAGTCAATACAAGTGACCATACTTGTAGAATGTATTAAGTGTTGAAATCGGCCCCAACATAGACATGCATATTCGGCCATAGGAAGGAGATTGGTGTTGCATGTATTCGGTTAGAGGCAAGCATATTGATGCTTTTGTCTTGGCTTAGAAAATTCGGCCAAGGGGGAAAAATTAGCTAAAATGTTGAGTTTGATTCATGATTCCGTACATATGTGACTTTAATGTCTAATGTATAAAAATGGGCTAAGTGCCTTGTGTTCCTCTTTCCGATGCTCAAATGATTAAATCAATTTATTTGTTTAATTAAGCTCAAGAGCAAAGGGGAACTAAATCCGATAAAGGGAAGGAAAAAGTGGTCGAATAGCTATCGGAATCGTTCGACAACACCCGAGGTAAGTTCTTGAGTAAAAGAGCTTAAATTATGATTTGATTAGATCATGTTTTAAGCAAACCAAAATCATGCTCTTTGTGTGGCTATTGAGCCGAAATTGCAAGAATGATAAATGTCTTGTGTTTGAGTTTTACGAACGAAAACGAAATACGAATGTGCCATGATTTATTGTTAAATGTGCATGGTTATTTGAATGATGTCCGGGCTAAGTCTCGAAGGCTTTGTGCTAAGTGACCATATCCGGACTAAGATCCGAAGGCATTTGTGCGAGATACTAATTCCGGGCTAAGCCCGAAGGCATTTGTGCGAGTTACTAAATCCGGGTTAAGTCCCGAAGGCAATTGTGCGAGTTACTATAACTGGGCTATGTCCCGAAGGCATTTGAACGAGTAGGTATATCCGGTTAAATTCCGAAGGTACGTGATTTGGGAATGAATGATCTTGCTGTAAAAATTTCAGTAAATACTCTAGAAACATCCCAACATTGAGGTATGTTTCGTATGTGCTTGAATTTAGTTGAGCCCTTACAAATAAGTATTCGCTCAGTTGATAAACGAGCTACCGGCCTTTGGCTAAGTTGATCTTTTGTGTATGTACATAAGGGTTGGTAATGTGAAGCAAGTATGATATCGAAAATTTGTGCATATGAAATTATTCGTTTAGCTATATGAATGCTATACTTTTGCTGTGCTGGAATTCCTTGCTCAAAACTTACTAAGCATAAATTGCTTACTCCATTTCTTTGATCCTCTATTTTATAGATTTTGGTTCTCCAGCTATCGGACTCGGGATTTTGAAGTCGAAGTCGCCCACACTATCAAAGCCCCCTTTTGGTACAATTTTGGTTGAACTTCGAAATGGCATGTATAGAACTACCCGTTCGTTGTGGGTCATGGACCCTTTGGACTTGTATAATTTTGGATAGCCATGTGAAAATGGCTTATATATATGTTGAGTATAATGTTATAATCATTTGGTATGGATATGCTTGACAAGGATTGGCCATGGGAATGGTTAATCACTATCATAAATTGTGCTATTTATGCAAAAAGGGCTAGTTGAATCATGGAAACTATGAAATAGGTAAAGTCTACCTTAAAGGCAGATGCTGACAGCAGCAGTGATGTAGATTTGGAAAATCACTAAAAATAGTAGGAATGGAATTAAATAGTGAATAAATTATGTAATCGAACCTTGATGAATCTATTTTCATAGGAAAGTAACGAAACAATCATACAGACAGTATGTTAAGAGATATTCAGGTTCTTGTGAGACAGGGCCAGAACGGTTTCTAGATTTCCTGTTCCGACTTTGGAAATTCATTTTAAATTAACCAGAGACAATTAGGAGTCAAGCCATATATTTATAGATTCCTCTCTGAGTCTAGTTTCTATAGAAACAAACGGCATCAGTATTGAAGCCCTGTACAGGAATATATCCAAGTCGTAATGCGCAAAGGTCAGGGTAGTCAATCCCTGTAATATGGGAGACTTTGACTAATAAACTGTACTAATTGACCCGAGAAAAAATTCTAGAAAAAAATATGTAGATGGGCATATGAGTCTAGTTTCAGGGAAAATTTACAGAACTGGATTCCGAGTTTCTGAACTCAAGATATGATTTTTAAAGCGACTATTACGCAGATTGGCAGTGTCTGGAAAATTTTTAAAGTTTGTTAACACCTCGTGTTCGACTCCGGTGACGGTCTCGGGTTCGGGGTGTTACAATTTACATCCTCAGTACGATTGTTGAGATAGTGGGAGAGCGGTTTGTCTCCATGCATAGACATTGTAGAATTAGATTCGATATGGTGGGGTAGTCTATGCACTAACTGTTGATACTTGTCATCCTCTTGGAAAACTTTAATTGTTGCAGGTTTTTGGCCATATGTAAATCGTTCGATAGGCCAATAACAGGAATTTAATGTCATATTTTCAATAATATTTTATGCATCCTCCTACGTTCTATTCATAATGGCTCCTTCTTCTCTATATAATCCAAATCGTGTGTTTCTGTCCAACCTATTGTAAAATACCTGCAGAGCATCCATTTAGGAAATCTGTGGTGTGGGCATTTTTGAATCAACATTTTAAAACATTTTCATGCCTCATAGAAGCTTTCTCCCTCCATCTCTCTAAAGACAGAAATCTCTCTTCTCAGTTGAACTCCTTTACTGATTGGGAAAAACTTTTGTAAGAACGTTCCAACGAGTTCGTCTCATGTTGTGATAAACCCTGGTGCTTTTGAATCTAACAAGAAAAGGAATTATCAATCAAAGAGAAGGGGAACAACCGAAGATGAATAACATCATAAGTAACCCCATTGTATTTGAAGGTATCACAAAATTGGAGAAACAGTTTTAAATGTTGATTAGGTTCCTCTGTCATTGTGCCACCAAACTGCAGATTATTCTGGATCATCTGAATCATGGTCGATTGATCTCAAAATTATTAGTTGTAATCGTCAGCCTTGTTATACTCTCTTGTACCATATCCAGACTTGATAAAGCATAATCCCTTAAGATTCTTTCATTCTGCGCCATATGTACGTTCTCAGGTAACTGTGGTGCTAGTGGGTTTCCTAGAATGTTATCTTCAACATTGCCAAATAGTGGGTTTTTATGTAGTACGTTTACTGCAGCCGGTGGTGGTTTTTCTTGTATCTATTGTAGCTATTATTGTTGTCTGCATTTTCTTCAAATTATTCTGTTTGGATCTGTGGCTGCTATAATAGGTGTGCCCCTACTGCGGGTCATACACTAAACTCAAAAAAAGTAGGTCAGCAACAATAAAATAAATATGTATCTACAACTTAAAAATTTCTTAATTATTCTTTCTAAATGCTAAAATTAAAATCAAACTAGTGACATTGCCTCCTCGGCAATGGCACAAACAACTTGACTACCTCTAGGCGTACTAACATCTAGAGTGTGAATACTGCTTTAAAATATAGAATTACAAGGCAGTATCCGCAAGTATACGGGTCTAGTTGTAATATAGTTTTACAATGGAGTGGGTGAGTACTCCAAGGATCATAACCAAGGGAGGCGATGGCTATATCAATTTTAACCTACACACTAAAAGATCTAATTAATACTTTAATCAAATTATAGTACGGAAACGTAAATAAGAGATTTTTGGGATTTTTATGGTACTAATAATAAAAATAAAATAACGTAAAAGATAACTAAATTTCAAGAGATAAAAAAAGTAGAAGGAATCAAGTCTGATGATGGGTGGCTAGCTTGCTTTGGCAATCCCAATCAACTATCATTTTGGGCTCCTCGTCAATGAACTAGTCGCTACCCTAGCAAGATCTTCTAATCTTCCACTAATATAATGAGCCAACAAGGACTACTTATCTTCTAACCTCACAGTCCAAACTGGCTTAGGGTGAAGGTGTTCACGAGTGGGTAATACCAATTGTGGGTTAATTCCCACCTTGATGACTTCCTGGGGTTGTCAGGACTAGGGTTTGTTTCACGCTCTTCCTTTCCCAAATAACTGATCCATTAAGTAACCCTACACAATAATTAATAGATCATGCCTCCACTTGCTAATCCTCTATAGAAGGATTAGTTCCTCATGGCTTTCATAAAAAACTTGGAATAGATGGAAGAATAAAATATGGTGGATGAATTGAAGTGTAAAGTTTAAGAAAAGCCTAATTTATTAAATAATAACACAAATCCCCAGAAGTTTATCATCTTTACAAATCAGATCTCTTGAATGCAAGCATGAACAAATAAACTAAACTTTGAAAAACCTAAGAAAGAAAGAAAATGAAACTAAATCTAAAGAGAGAATCTAGGTTAATGGAACCGTGTCCATAACATGTGACAAAGGAGCCTATTTATAGCCTTTAAGTGGCTGTCATCCTTAACCCTAAGTCAGTTGACATTCCCAAGCTTTAAGTTTTATTGTGCAGACCAAAATGCCCCTACTCTGTGTTTAATTTTTGTCCCAAATTCGATGTTGCAACATAACAGGACCTGTGTTGCGACATAAACGTCAATGTGCTCCTCCTTGGGATGTCTTCATGGGTATGTCCTGACACCCTTAGTTAGTGTTGTGACAACAAAGTGAATGTTGTACTTTCCCTATTATATTCTCTATGTTGCGACATTAGACCCTTTGTGTTGTGACTTATTGTCCAGTATTGGATTAAAATGCCTTCTAATGGTCTCCTGCACACTCACAAAGTATGTTAGTTCTCCCTTAGGCCTTTGCCCTTAAGGTCAATAAAATACTTACTTCACTTTTTATTGAATAAAAGCAACATTAAGGAAGCTTAACTAAAATTTAACGAAAATGCTTGTATTTAGGCTCCCTAAGTGTGAAAACTAGTTAATCTACTTCATTGAATTACGACAGATCAGCATTGAGCATTTATACACAATTATTTTATTTCCAGTAAAGTACTATGAAACAATGGGACAAGCATGGGAGAGGTTTAAGACTATCCTTAGATCTATATTAGGTGGGGGCATACACTTCGCAGTTCAAATTTAGCATTTTTACTACGGGTTGAACAATCAGAACAGACAAAAATTAGATATCATGACTGGTGGAAGCATTTGGATGAAAACTCGGGAAGAAGTAATGGAAATACTACAGAAATTTAAGCATTAATGAATCAACCTAAGAAGAATTTCATGAAATGGAAATTGAGGGATTGAAACATGTTAGAATTGAAGAGCAAGAATGTAACCAGTTAGAGTTAATTGTAGAAGAATCAAATGGTTTCAAAACAAAGGAAGAAGGGGACAGTGATGAGCAAGAGAATGATCACATGGTAACTCAACTTGATTGGTGGAGACAGAGCAAGGGGCAACCAAAACAAATTATCCTGAACTCAACAAAAATGGTGCAATCTATTTTCAAACCCCTTGAGTTAGAATTGAAGCCGTTTCCCGAACATTTAAAATATGGATATCTGGGAGAACAAAATACTCTTCAAGTGATTATGGCTGCGTGCTTAGATCGAAAGTAAGATGAGGCCCTATTGAGTGTCCTGAAAATGCATAAAAGTGATAGGATGGACTATTGATGATATTAAAGGAATTAATTCTACATTTTGTCAACACAAGATCATATCAGAAGAGGGAAAAAGACTTGTAGTTGATGCTCAGAGTAGACTTAATCCGGCTATGAAGGATGTGGTAAAGAAGGATTTGCTTAAATTGCTAGATGCAGGAACTGTTTACGCCATTTCTAACAGTGAATGGGTTAGCCTTACATGATGTGTTCCAAAGAAAAGAGGTCTAACCATAGTTGAGAATGGTAAAAATGAGTTAATTCCATTGAGAATAGTTATCAGTTGGAGAGTATGTATTGAGTACCGAAAATTGAATGATGCAACAAAAAAACCATTTCCCACTGCCCTTTATTGATCAAATGCTTGATCGATTAGCAAGTAAAGATTACTATTGTTTTATTGACAAATACTCAGGGTACCATCAAATCCAATCCACCCAAATGACCAAGAAAAAACTACTTTCACGTGTCGTTTTGGTACTTATGCTTTTAAAAGAATGTCATTCAATCTCTACAATGCTCCAGCAACCTTTATGAAATGATGAACCATTATCTTTTTTGACATGTTAGAAGAAGGATTGGACGTATTCATGGATGAATTTTCGGTCAATGGAGATTCTTTTCAAGAATGTTTGGGTAACCTTGAAAATGTTCTAAAAAGGTGAAAAGAGATTAATCTAGTGCTTAACTGGGAAAAATTTCATTTCATGGTAAAAGAAGGATTGGTGTTAGGACATCAGATATCAGGAAAATGTATGGAAGTAGAAAAGGAAAAAATTGAGGTTATAAAAAACCTACCCAATTCAACAAATGTCCAAGGTGTTCGAAATTTTTTGGGTCACACAGGATTTTACCGGAGTTTAAAAGACTTTGCTCACATCTCTGAACCACTGAATCTACTCATTCAGAAAGAGACATGTTTCATATTTGACCAAAGCTGAGCCAAAGCTTTGAGGTAATAAAAGAAAAACTCATCTCTGCTCTAATAATCATCACGCCAAACTGATCAGATCTTTTTATTATTATGTGTAATGGTAGTGATTATGCGGTAGATGCATTTTTGGGACAAAAGCGAAATAATATATTTGGGGCTATTCACTATGCAAGCAAAACACTAAATCTAACATAATGCAACTACATTACAACCGAAAAAGAGATGCTGGCAGTGGTGTTTGCTTGTGAAAAATTTTGATTCTATTTAATGGGAAACAAAGTTTATGTGCATATTGATCACTCTACGTTAAAATAAGTCATGAAGAAGAAAGAGACAAAAGCCAGACTAATGAGATTGGTTTTACTACTTTTGGAATTCGATCTATGGATAATGAATAGGAAGGGGACTAAGAACCAAATTGCAGATCATTTATCTAGAATTGAGAATAACTTAAAAGAAGAGAATATTGAAGAGATTAAAGAGATTTTCGCAGATGAGCAATTATTTAGGGTAGATATCCATTAGAATAGGCTTGACAAACATATAACATCATGGTACGTAGACTATGTCAACTATATTGCAAGAGGGGTCTTTCTAGCACAAGCATCCTGGCAACAGAAGAAGAGGATAGTCCACGAATAAAAAAATTAGGTTTGGGAGGAGCCATATGTGTTTCGGCAATGTGCAAATCAATTAGTCCAAAGGTGTGTAGCTGAGGAAGAGGTATATGAAATTTTACTAGGATGCCATACATATCCTTGCGGAGGCCATTTTGGCAAAAAAAAAAAGAAATCCCAGATAGTGATACAATCTAGATTTTATTGGCCATTTATGAATAGAGACGTATATGAATTTGTACAAGGGTGTGATATATGTCAACAAAATGAGAATATATCATAAATGGACGAAATGCCGCAAACAGGGATAATTGAGGTTCAAATATTTGATGTTTGGGAGATTGATTTTATGGGACATTTTCCAACTTCTTTCGAGAATCAATACATTCTTATGGTTGTTGATTATGTTTCAAAATGGGTTAAAGCTATTGTTCTACCTACCAATGATACAAAATTAGTAGTGAGGTTCCTTTGAAAAAACATATTCGCTAGTTTTGGTTCACCGCGTGTGTTGGTTCAGCGCATGCGTTGGTCAGTGGTGAAAAAACATTTCTGTAGCAAGAAATTTTAATCATCTTTGGCTAAATACAACATAAAACACCGAATGACAATGACTTATCACCCACAAGCTGATGGGCAAGCAGAAGTGTCTAATCATGAAATAAAACAGATTTTGGAGAAAACAGTAAACCTAAGTCGAACAGATTGGGCAGAAAAGCTAGACGATGCATTATGGGCCTACAGAACAACATATAAGACTCCTTTAGGTATGTCCCTATATAAGCTAGTTTACGGTAAGAATTGCCACTTACCAATTGAATTAGAAAAGAAGGCATATTGGGTGATCAAATAATTGAATTTGGATTCGGAATTAACTAAGAAGGAAATAATATTTAAACTCCAAGAATTGGAAGAATTTTTTTTTATGGCCTATGAAAATAATAAAATGTATAAGGAAAGGAGTAGACTTCGACACGATGCGAAGTAAAAAAAAACATGATTTTCTACCTAGATAGAAAGTTCTACTATTCAACTCAAGATTAAAATTATTTCCTGGCAAGCTTAAGTCAAGATGGACAAGTCCATACATGATACACCAAGTGATTCCCCACGGAACAATAGAGATAACCAAAAAAAGATGATAGCTTTTCTTGTAAATGGCCAAAAATTAAAACATTATTCTAGAATAATGACCAACATAGTAGAGGATGAACAAGTTTTGCAATGTAACGCACTATGGGATTTATAAGAAAGCAAAGGGAAATAAACAAACGAAAAGAGTGATTGTGAAGAAAGTGACCAAAATGTTGATACCACAACACAAGTGAAACATAGAGGACTCTAGCTTGCACGTCGCTACACCTCACCTAAATTTTTGGACAACAAACAATATTCAGACTATAGAATTTGCTCTCAATGTCGTGACTCCATTGCATAACTCTGTTTTTCGAACTAACATTAACTACTGACATTTTTTGTAGTTTAATTATATTAGGATTCTCATTCTTTAACCTCTTGATGAGTAGAAATAAACTGTAACTCTTAAATACTTTACTCTTTCCTTCTAATTCATAAATAGGTCACATTGATCCTCTTATCTACCACCATCAAAGAGATAAAAAAATCAATTTGTAGACGTAAAAGATTGTGCAAGGGATTTTAGCAAAAAACAAATAGATTATCAAATGGCTAGTTTCAATGTATGTGCTTCAAGCCCAGCTATTGAATTTCAGGAAGGCAACATGGACAAGTACTTGCAATAACTATAGTTGTATACCTCATCCAAGAGCAGGGATTTGATCCTCTAATGAGTAATTATAAAGGAATATAGGAAAACACAAGAGAAAGAGAATGGTCAAAAAAAATTTTACCGTATGAAGAGCCTACAATAATTCCTATAGTACAGGAACATTATCTAGCATTGAAACAAAGGGAAGCAACTGGACCATTCTACGAGATGTGGTCTTTTGTAAAGGTTAGAGGGGTTAATGTTCCGATAAATGATATTAGTATTTTCCAATAATATGATACGCCATATTATTAACACGACTATATTATAAAACAGATCTAAAGGAATTCAAAAATATCGACATGAAAGAAATATTTAGATTTTTAACTGAAGGGAAAGAGATGTGGACATATCGAACAGGAACAGCAATACCTGAAACATTCAATCAAGAGCTAATGACACCATAAGCCAAGATGTGGATGAAGTTTTTTGTTCAAGAATATGGCCTATAGTAGAGATGTTTGAGATTATTCCAATCCATGCTATCATAACATATGGGATCCTCCAAAAGAAATAAATATGCATTGGTACATGGATATATAAGAATATGGTTGAATATGCAAGAAATTTAGGAAAGGGAATATTTTTCCTTCATTTGATTACAAATTTGTGTAAAAGAGCAGGAGTACCTATCAAGCATATGGATAAAACCATGAATCCTCTAAGAAAACTACTCGAAGATAACGTATTCAAGCAATTTAGTCTTCTACAGGTAAAACAAAAAGAGAAAAGGAGAAAAAGAGGATTTCAAGAAGATGATTGTAACACCCCGAACCCGAGACCGACACCGGAGTCGGACACGAGATGTTAACAAACTTTGAAAAATTTTTTTTTTTTTTTCAGACACTGCCCAGTCTGAGTACTAGTCGCTTCAAAAATCATATCTTGAGTTTCACAACTCAAAAATCAGTTTTGTGATTTTTCCCTGAAACTAGACTCATGTCCCCACCTATGTATTTTTTTCTAGAATTTTTGGTCGGGCCAATTAGTACAGTTTATTAGTCAAAGTCTCCCATGTTACAGGGGTCGACTACACTGACCTTTTCCCATTACAACTTGGATATCTCTCTGCACAGAGCTTCAATACTGATGCCGTTTGTTTCTATGGAAACTAGACTCAGAGAGGAATCCATACATATATGGTATGACCCCTAATTATCTCTGGTCAATTTATAGTGAATTTCCAAAGTCGGAACAGGGAATCCAGAAACTGTTCTGGCCCTGTTCCACAAGAACCCGAATATCTCTTACTGTACTGTTCCTATGATTGTTTCGTTACTTCCATATGAAAGTAGATTCATCAAGGTTCGATTACATAATTTATTCACTATTTAATTCCACTCCTACGAATTCTTGTGATTTTTCCAATCCACACCACTGCTGCTATCAGCTTCTGTTTTCAAAGTAAACCTTACCTAATTTGGGGTTTCATGGACCAACTAGGGCCTTGTCATACATAAGCCCACATATGATCATACTTAGCCATTCTAGTGGCTGGTCATTTGCTCAACACTTCCATTCCAACTATAGTTACATCATGAAACCATCTATACATTCATAAATACGCATGGTCTAATGCCATACTCCACTTCTACAAGCCATTTTCGCATGGCTGTACACTTATACATTTCATAAAGTACTCGAAAGACAACGATGGGTAGTCCTATACATGCCATATCAAAATTCAACCAAAATAGTACCCAAAAGAGCCTTTGATAGTGTGGGCGACTTCGACTTCAAGATCCCGAGTCCGATAGCTGGAGAACCAAAAATCTATAAAACAGAGGAGCAATGTAACGAGTAAGCAATTTATGCTTAGTAAGTTTGAGCAAGGAATTCCAGCATGCACAAATAATAGCACACATTTAGCTAAACGGAATATTTCATAATACGCAATTTACCGATATCAAACTTGCTTCACAACATTAACAACCCTTATGTACATACACAATAAACTAACTTGGCCGAAGGCCGGTAGCTCGTTTATCAACTGAGCGAACATTTATTTGTAAGGGCTCGATTAATATTTAACACATACGTAACATATCCCCATATTGGGATGTTTTTCGAGTATTCGCTGAAATTTTACAGCAAGCTCATTCATTACCAAATCACGTACCTTCGGGATTTAACCGGATATAGCTCCTCGTTCAAATGCCTTCGGGACATAGCCCGGTTTTAGTAACTCACACAATGCCTTCGGGACTTAACCCGGATTTAACAACTCGCACGAATGCCTTCGGGACTTAACCCGGATTTAACAACTCGCACGAATGCCTTCGGGACTTAACCCGGATTTAACAACTCGCACGAATGCCTTCGGGACTTAACCCGGATTTAGTATCTCGCACAAAGGCCTTCGGATCTTAGTCCGGATATATTCACTTAGCACAAAGCCTTCGGGACTTAGCCCGGACAGCATTCAATTAATCATGCACATCTAACAATAATTCATGGCACATTCATATTTCATTTTCGTTTAAGAAACTCAAACACAAGGCACATATTGTCCTTGTACATTCGGCTCAATAGCCACACATAGAGCATGATTTAATCACATCGAAATTTAAGCTCTCTTACTCAAGAACTTACCTCGGGTGTTGTCGAACGATCCCGCTAACTATTCGACCACTTTTTCCTTCCCTTTATCGGATTTATTTCCCCTTTGCTCTTGAGCTTAATCAAACAAATAAATTGATTTCATCATTTAGGCATCAAAAGATGAACACAAGGCACTTAGCCCATATTCATACATTAGACATTAAAGTCTCATACATGCAAAAATCATGCATCAACACAACATATTAGCTAATTTCTTTCCCCTTGGCCGAATATGCATGTCCATTTTTGGGGTCGATTTCAACACTTAATACACACATATACACACTAGTAAAGCATCCTCCCCCTTTTCATCGATTTAACACATGCATTGCTCATCAACATGCAAAGTTACATTCGGCCTTAGCACACATCTTGCTAGCCGATTCTTCTCCCTTTAGCAACCAATGCACATATGTGCTCACACAAAAATGCTAAAAAGGAGGTTCAAGAATCATCAAGCCATCATCACATGCATCATTAACAAGCTTCATATTTTGCATGCAATGGCATTAACACAACCCCCACCTAGGCCGAATCTTAACTCATCCTCATGCCTCATCACCACAACATCAAACACCAACCAAGAATGATGCATCCATGGTCAAGTGCCATTTCCATCACATAGCAAGATTTAGACCATGGGCTAGGTAGAACTCAAGCTAACAACTAAAACATGCATGCATCTCATGGAACATCATTAAACATACCTTGGCCTAGCTACATGCATGGCCGAATCTCTTCACCTTTCTTCTTCTTTCCTCCTTAAAATTTTTGGCCAAGGATGAACCAAAGGATGAGAAATTTTTTTTCTTTGTTTTTCTTTCTAATTTAGGCTAAAATGGAGGTGAGAAAGGATGAACACAAACTTTTCTCCTTTCTTCTCTTGAGCTCACGGCAATGGGGGGGGACAAACACTACACACACACATTTTTTTTTTGTTTTCCATTTCTTTATTACCCATACTTCTTATTTTATTCTTCCACTAACAAAACATGTTTCATGACATGTTTTGCCCATCATTCTTTGTCATGGCCGGCCACTACTCATTAGGGGGGGAAATTTGACATGCAAGTCCCCCCCTTTGTCCACATCACTAATAGGTCCTCACACATTGACCTATCACATTTTTGAATTTTCTCACATAAGTCCTATTGACTAAATTCACATGAAATCAACCAAATTGAAGCTTGAAATTTTCACACATTCATAATTACATATTCTAGACAATAAGTATCACATTCAAACATTTCGGTGACTCGGTTTAGCGGTCCCGAAACCACTTCCCGACTAGGGTCAACTTTGGGCTGTCACAATGATGAGTAATACTGAGAGTTAATATAGTAGGATTTTAATTTTTAGGAGTAGATGGATTTAGGAAAACTAAATTAGCATTTTATTATTATTAGGGGTTTTTTTATTTATTTATTTGCTAAATTGAATATTTATTTTATGTTATTTAGAAGGATTGTATTAATCTCTTTATGGATGATTTAAATTTGTTTTAGGAAAGGAATAAAAATATATCTTTAGTGGTTTTATTTTTTGTTCGGTTTTAATTTTTCATGTAGGAACCCCACACAAAGGAGACACAACAAATTGAACTATTAAATGAGCAAAGGAGGAAGCACCTACCATAGCAGTTGGAACGACCACGATCAATCAGGTAACTTATTTCCTTATCTTTTTATGGGCTACACATCGAGGATAATGTGTTAACTAAAGTGTAGGGGTAACATAGAAAATTTTCATTTTTATTCTTTTCTTTTCTTTTGATTTTTATTGTCATTTGTGTGCTTGAGCTTGTAGAAATACAAGTGATTGGTTAGGAACATGTACATAGGTTGCTTGTGTTTACAAATAAATTTGGCATGATGATAAGTGAGTTTAAATTTTTTATTATTAGACTACTAAGTTCTGTATGTTACACAATAAATAGGCATTAAGCAATCAACTGTACCAAATGATATAGAAAGTATAAGGAAATGAGTGTGCTAGTATGAATGATAAATAGTTGAATTTGAGTTTGTTTGGTTGATTAAATTTGTGCATATTGAGATATTTAAGGGATGAACTAAGGCATTTTTTGAAATATATCCAGAGCCAAAAAGCTAACATATATTTAGTCTCTTTTAGTATTGAATTTTGAGCTTGTTAACACTTCTTGATGAACCTCATTACAAATCCTGAGCCTGAAACATTAATTTGTATTTGCCCTTTTTCTTTGGTCTTGCACTACACGACAATAGACATCTGGTCATACATATTGAGTTTTAAGTAGATATATCATGGCGGATTTTTAAAAACAGAGTGGAATAGGAAAGATTGGTGGGATATAGGAATTATAGGGTAGCCTAAAGTGCAAAACAAAAGAAAAATCCAAAAAGAAAATCAGTACGAGTGGTAAAAGTTCTTGAAAAGAGAAGAAGGCATTTGTGAGTGATATGAATTGAAAAAGAAAGTCACAAAGTCACAAAAATAAGAAAAACTCATTCAGTAGTGCTAAAACCTCGTAGGCTTGCCGTAGCTACTATATCATGCTATGATTTCCTCTATGGAGAAACAAGGAAGGTGAAAGAAGAAGAAATAAGGTGGTGAGCGGGTAAGGGTCGCTAAAGGGGAAGAATAGGGATTGATACAATGTGTCAAACTATTTCATGTTTGTAACCCTTTTTGATGCTTACTATTTTTGAATTTCATACTTGTTCTAAGCCTGAGAACATTACAAACCAAAAAGTCTTATGTGACCTAAATATCCTTATGCATAAATGGACATTACATTAAACAATCACATACATTACTATTTGTATTATGCTCGAATAATCAAATTACTTGTATGATTTGTTGATGAATTGTTATAGGTGAGGCCTTTAATGATTGTATACTTTGAAATGCACTGAACTTAGATGTTTGGGGTCAAAAGTGGTAAATCAAATATTTATCATGTTAAAGTTTTTCATGAACATGAAATGCCTAGTCATATGCTCCAAAATCAATCCTTGTATTCTATTTGCTCAAGGTTCATCTCTTTTATTTCTTACTTTTTTTTATGTTGCTTGAGGACAAGCAATGACTTAATTTTAGGGGAGTTTGATCTGTTGTAATTCAGTGTAGTAGATTAAACTAAATTTCGCAATTTAGGAGCTTTAAAGGAAGCAATTTCATTAAGTTTTAATTATGTTTTTGTAAGTTTTCTTAAAGTTTATAAAATGTGCAAAGTGAGTCTTTTATTGACCACAGGGGCTAAATGCTGCCTAAGGGTGAGCTAATGAACTTTATAAGTTTGTAGGAGACCATTAGGAGTCGTAATAAACCAATACTGGTCACTATGTCATAACACGGAATAATTAATGTCGCAACATAGGGAGCAAAATAGAGAAATCACGAGACTACCTTTGATGTCATGATAGAGCCTAAGGATATTGCGACATACCCTTGAAGATATCTCAAGAGGAGTACATTGACTCCTATGTTGCAACACAGGTTCCGGTGTGTCGTAACATTGACAAGGGACGGCAATTAACACGGGCCAAGGGGCGTTTCTGTCCACACAATGAAACTTAAAGCTCAAGAACGTCAGCTAACCTAGGGCTAAGGACGATGACTACCTGAAATCTATAAATAGGCTCATTTGTCACACATTATTGAGACTAATTCCTTAGCTTATAATTTTCATCTTAAGTTTAGTTTAGTTTTTCTATTTTTCTTAGGTTTTAGTTTACTTCCGTTTCGTCTTTATTTTATTTCAAGAGATCTGATTTGTGAATGGGATAAGATGCTGTGGATTCATTCTTGCTCTTAATATAAATCAGGTGTTTTCCTAAATCTTATATTTTCGATTCGCTCTTATGTCTATCTTTTATATCAATTTTATAATATTTACGAAAACCATAAAGAACTAATCCTTCTATGGGGGATTAGCAAGTGGAGGTATGATGAATTGACTCTTTTGTAGGTTACTCAACGGATCAATTTTTCAGGAAAAGAATAACATGAAACAAACCCTAAGCTTGACAACCCTAGGAAGTTATCAAGGTGGAAATTAACCCAAAATTGGTATGGTCCATTCATGAACGCCTTAACCTCGAGTCGGTCTAGACTGTGAGGTCTGAAGATAAGTAGTCCTTGTTGACTCATTATTTTAGTGGAAGATCAGAAGATCTTGTTTAGATAGCGACTAGTTGATTAACGAGGAACCTGAAGCAACAGTTAATGAAGATTACCGAAGCGAGCTAATCTCCCATTACTAGATTGATTAAGTCTAATTTTCAATCTCTTGATATTTACTGCTTTACTTTATATATTTTATTATTATAGATATCTTAAAAACTCTTTTTATTTTTACTTTCGTACTATAATTTATTTCGAGTACTAATTAGATCTTTTGGTGTTTACATTAAAATCGATATATCATTAGCCTCCCTTAGGTATGATCCTCGGAGTACTCACCTACTCTGTTGTAACTATATTACATCTAGACCGATATGCTTGCAAATACTGCCTCGTATAGATATATTTTACTACAGTATTCACACATTTGACATTAGTACATCCAGAAGCGGTTAGTATGATTTGATGATCTAGGTCGCTCCACACCTAGAGAGGGTTTTCAAAAATTTGGTGGAGAAAACGTTAAACATGTGGAGTGTGAAAGAAGAGAAAAGGCTAAGGCTCCTATCAAGAGGGATGTTGGTCCCATTGTCATGGCTTCGCGACCCATTAAGTGGGCCAAAGATGATAGACCTCGGTAGAGTAATGTGGTAGTTAGTACTAGAGGTAGGACTCTGAACTGTGCTTTATACGGTATGCATCGTTCTAGTGATTGTTGGAGCAGGATGGGTGCTTGTTTGAGGTGTAGGTCCAAAGAGCATAAGATTTAGGATTGTTTGTGTCGTAATGATCAGATCCAAGGTTAGGTGCAGAGTAGGGTTCAAAATCAGAGGGCTGGATAGTAGCCTTAGAAAGGTTAGGGTTAAAATAGAGCTGGTAATGTTAGGGAAGGATAAAAAGCACCGTGTCAGGGTACGAATCAGATTGATGCTAGGTAGCCTGCCCTTGTCTATGCGGCCAAATGTAAAGAGGATCGTGATGCAACTGACATCATAGTAAATACTTTACATTTATTTTTGTTGAATACTTCACTTTGACAGATATTGGGTCTACCCACTCGTATGTTTCTTGTTTGATGGCTGATAAATTAAGGATTGGGGAAGAAGAAACTGTTAGTTATGTAACTGTAGTTAGTCCCTTAGGACAATCTATTACTATGAATAAGATATATAGGAGATGCCTGTTGGAAGTTCAAGGGGAAGTATTTCTTGCTGATCTGATGGAGTTGCCCTTTGGGGAATTTGATCTAATTTTTTGTATGGACTAGTTAGTAGAACACCAAGTCAGTTTAGACTGCGCTTTGAAGAGGGTCACTTTGACGACATTGATTGGTAAGGAGATTTTAATGGTTGGTGAGCGTAAAGATTAAATATCCAATGTGATCTCTGCTTTGGTAGCTGTGAAGTTAGTTCTTAAGGGATGTGAAACTTATCTGGCTTATGTTTTGGACCCAAGTGTTAGTGGATCAGTTGTGGAAGGTATCCATATTGTGAAGGAATTCCCAGTCGTTTTTTCGAAAGAATTACTTGGATTAATTCTAGAGCGGGAGGTCGAGTTTGGAATAAATCTATTGTTTGGGACTGCTCTGGCGTCCATTGCTCCCTATCGCATGGAACCTAAAGAGCTTAAGAAGCTTAAGGTTCAACTTTAGGAACTTTTAGACCATTGGTTCTAAGACCAAGTGTTTCTCCATGGGAAGCTCTGGTCTTATTTGTCAAGAAGAATGATAGGTTTATGAGGCTTTGCATTGATTACCGAGAACTAAAAAAGTTGACTGTAAAGAACAAGTATCCCTTACCAAGGATTAGTGACTTGTTTGATCAATTCAGAGGTGCTACGGTGTTTTCCAAGATCGACTTAAGGTCTGAATATTATCAGTTGAAGGCGAAGGAATTCAATGTACCTAGGACCGCATTCAGGACTCGGTATGGTTATTATGCGTTCTTAGTGATGGCCTTTGGTCTTATGAATGCTTCGACAGCTTTCATGAACTTAATGAACTGAGTATTTCAGCCATACCTTGACCAGTTTTTCTTTTTCTTGATCAACAAAATTTTGATCTACTCTAAGTCCGGATTCGAGTATAAGGAACATTTGATGGTTGTTCTAGATTCTTCGTGAGGAAAAACATCCTACAGGGCGCGTTTTCTCTGCCTGATAGTGAAAATGCACCCTGTAGGACGTGTTTTTTATCCAATAGTAACTTTTCCCAATAGGCAAGAATCTCAACGGCTATAGGATTTACAATTTTCCCCTATATAAACCCTCCAATTTTCATTTTTTTCAATTCAAGTCTCAACTTTCAATTTTCGCAATTTGATTCTCAAGTTTCTTGTTCTCGATTTTTTATTCTCAATTGTTAATTCTCACTTTTCTAACCTAAATTCCCAATTCCAAAGTTTTTTTTTTAATTCTTAAATGGCATTTCAACCTATTCTTTTGGATGACAAGCACATCTTTGGCGTTCAATTACAAAATGTTAAGAAAATATTATTTAATTATTTATTCTTCATCCATTAATTATTATGATTTTAAGAAAATAATATCAAAATATTTAATTTCTATTGTTTATATACTTAGCTCGAAGATCAAATTTTGGAGACATACATAAACAACTTAAATGAAGGTGCATTGGAGGTCATTCATGGACACTTGCAACATGCAGGATTTTTATACACGGCTTGCATGCTTGGTGGGACTAAATTGGATCCCCTACTCATTAGTGTAACACCCCTAACCTATATTCGTCTCCGGAACAGGGTTACAGAGCATTATTGTTTACAAAATAATTACAATTAATTCATGTCATTTACTATTCACATTTGAAGTTAATTATATTTTATTATATAGTCTTTTTAAATGGGCCATCAAGGCCTAAAATAGGCATTAGAAACAAATTGGTACAAAACTGAAAACTCAGAGAATTTTTCGTAAATTTTCAAAATTTTTCCTAGGTACAGGGGACACATGCCCGTGTCTTAGGCCATGTGGGCATTCGGTGTGGGACACACAGTCGTGTCCTAGCCTGTGCCCTTACCTGTGTAACTCTCTAACTTGGGTCACACGGCCAACCACACACCAGTCTGTTAGGTCGTGTTAAGGGTGTAGGGGTTACACGGTCACACACCCGTGTGGAAATACCTAGGCATTCTATTTTAAAATTTCAAGGTGCAAGGGACACACGGCCAGACTACACGCTCATGTGCATGGCTGTGTGTCACACACAACTGAGACACACGTTCGTGTCTCTGCCCGTGTGGATGAAAATTTCTCAGCCTTTTTGACATCAACCTACACACAACATTAAATACACTAACATATCCCAACCAAGCAATCAAATCCAACCCATACATGTTCTAAACATAATAAAACATTACATATACATCAATTACTTATACTTACCCATTTAACCCATTTCATTGTTGTCTCAAATTCTACTACTAATTACCCACATACAAACATTTAAGATTCACAACCACAATTCGAACTATTTTATTGCCAAACCAACCATATACATGCTATATAAACCAAAATTTACATTTCGAAAACTAGTAGATTAAACTGGATAGTGTGGCTTGATGTGTTGATCCAATCTCTCGATTACACATTAATCTATAAGAACATAAAACAACACAAGTAAGCTTAATGAAGCTTAGTAAGTTCAATAGATGAAAATGTAACCCCCTATAATTTGGGCCTAGAAGTATTAGGCCTTGAGCAAGGGAAAGATTAGGAAATTGTGCACAAAAGTATGTCTACTTTAGTGGTTAAGGGTCCTGAGAGGAGTTGCAAAAGTCCTAGGTTCAAACCTGAGCTTTAGCAAAAATTTTGGTTTTAAGTGGATAAAACCCTAGATGCTTGGATGTAGGCCTTTTAAATTATTGTGCTAAAAAATGACATAAAGAAGCATGTGGTCTAGTGGTTGTGCCATTATTAAGGTTGCAAGGGAGCTTGGGTTCAAGTCTTGGCTCTTGCAATTTAATTTGATTTTTCTTTTAAAGGAACCTGGACTTTGCCTTTTAGACCTTTTAATTCATTGAAGTTAAAATGTGGCACAAATGAGCTTGTGGCCTAGTGGTGGTGGAGTGAATTGGCTGAAGCGAGAGCTTGGGTTCGAATCCTTTGGCATGCAAAAAGTATTTATTTTATTTCCCTACAGCATGAGAAGTGAAGTTAGACTGAAACTCTGCAAGGTGAAGTTTGAATTGGTCTTGGAATTGTTATGGAGAATATCAATGAGGGATAAGGGGAGGGATTCGTGGAGATTTTCAAGGAGTTTGAAGGGGGAGGAGAGTAGTGGCCGAATGGGACTCTAAGGCCTTAGGAATTTCGGCTAAGGGGTTTTCTCTCAGTTTTGGTTAGTTTGTCATCAGTTTCTGAAATTGTGAATGCTCTTTTCTTTCTCTGCTCTCTTGTGCCGAATTTACAAGTGGGCATTTGTGCATTTCGGGTATTTGACTCCTACCATTCTGGTAAATTAAACTATTTTGTTTTCAAGTCAATTCCTCTCCCCCATTTTGCACCAACATCTGTCGAAACCTCCTCTTCTTCTCTATTCTTTTCAAGTTCGGCCAACTGCTTGTTTCATCCCTTCTTGCCTATTGATTCTTTCGGCCAAATCTATCGCTCTAGCCTTTGGGACTCTTCCTCCTTTTCGGCTTGTAACTGAAAGGTCTCCCCTCCCTTTTCTATTTGGATTCTTCTCTTCTTCGGGTGCTTCTTACTTTAGCCGAAACTCAACACTGTCCCCTTTCTGTTTCGATTCCGCAATTATTTTTGACAAGGCGATAAGTGGTAGTATTCCCTCTTTCCATTCAAATCTGGTTTCTTTAAACTTTTCTAAAATCTAAATATTCTTTTGGTTGAGAAGATGGTATTCGTGGATTTAAGCCACATTTTCAATCAACCCTAGCTAACAAGATCTTTTTATAATTCAGATTCTCGACAAGGCGTGTGATCAATTTTGGGTTAACGATCTTAGAGGATTTAGCCACCCTCATTCAATCAAGGTAAGGTGGGATTTTTGGGCTCAAAGTTAAGAAGTGGTTAACTTGATTCGTCAGTTAACTAACTGAAGGTTGGAATGAATGTTCGTTGGTGCTCAAGAGTTTTTGGCAAGTGTTCGCAAATAGGTGTGTACACACCCTGATCTGACTGTAACACGGCAAAAGCGAAAAAGCGGGAATACGGTGATTGAGGCCACATGGGCGTACAAACGCTCGTGTGGTGAACCGAGCCCACGAAACATGGGTTAGACTATAGAGGCCACCACGAGCATTCTCGTGCTCTTGGGCCGTTATGGGCCACGTTGGGCTGAAAGAGGTCACGTGGGGCCAAAGGGCTCGTGGGCCCCACATGGTTAAAATCCACGTTAAATGGAAAATTCTGTACTGAGCTCTGTAGTTCGCGTAGCCGTGATTGAATTTGGGCTAAATGGGCCACACGAGCGTGTGGGCCCACATGGGGCCGAATATGGACCGTGGACCCATTTACACCGTTATGACCATTTAGGTTATCTATGTCGCTCGAGGCGACTGTAGACCTTCAGAAAGGTTGTTAAATGACCGAAATACCCTCGATGGGTAAAATTATCGAAATACCCCCGGAGGGTAAAATTGCTGAAATACCCTCATATGGTAAAATGACTGTTATACCCCTAGAAATTGAAATATGTGTATGACTAACTTGTTCTATGATATATATGACTGATTCTAAGCATGGCATACTGCATAAACGACATACTGCATGGGGTTGGGATCTTGTATTGGATGAAGTGATTGATATGTGAGGGTCGCATGGGTCGTATAAGACGACTATTGACCCACCGATGGCTATAAGCCGATTATGTGATTGGCAGCTCTGCTGCAATATTGATTAGTGCCGCAACCGGTGCTACATAAAGAGTGTAGGGATGGGTGGGTCAATTTAATCCCCACAGGAGTGTAGGGTTGGACAAGAGATGGAGTGCAGGGTTGGACAAGAGATGGAGTGCAGGGTTGGTATGGGTATTTATGCATTGCATATACTGATTCTGATATTGAGATGGGCTTAGGCCCAAATATATGTGATATGTGCCACTTGTTATAGGCTTGGGTCCAACTGAGGCTGATGGGGGCTAAGGCCCAATTGCCACCGTTACTGTATTGGGCTAAGGCTACACTGTACTGTTATTGTTAAAGGGCTCAGGCCTAGACTGATTCTGTTTCTTAATTAGGGGAATTACACACTGAGTTTTCGTAAACTCACCCCATTTTTATCCTTTCAGGTAATCCACAGTGTTAGACTGTTCGGAGCTACGAGGGACTCGGAGAGGGCCATACAACCGCACTAGTTTTCTTATATTTTTCTCATTTACTTAAGCAATTTGATTTTGATTCGGTTTGTAATAAGGCCTCTATAACTTCTGGATTTTAAATTTGGGATTTGATGTGATTATGATTTATATCTGCTAGAAGTAGAACACAGTTTTCCAAAACAATAACTATTTTTCTAACACTAAGTTTCCGCACCTCAATTTTTAAATATAACGTTTTTGTAAATCATTTGCTTCAACTTAAGCTTCCGCAACAATAAGGTTTTGAAGGTGATAACTTTTTAATAAACCTCGATTGAAAATAAAAAAATGCAAATTGAGGTTTTATACAAGTTTTAAATGGCAAGAAGTTCGAAATTTCAAGAAAGGTTTTTAATGAAAACATGGTTTTTGAAAAACACTTCAATGTGACAGCCAGATTCGGGCCTAACTTCTAGGTCGGGTTTGGGGTATTACATAAACATTGATCTTACCAAACTTAATATAATAAACTAAATTGTAAATAAATCATACATTATCCCTGTTAAATACAACATAAGTCAATGAACACACTTCCTTCAGATCGATATCATTAATAATCAATATATCTTTCAATTCATTCAGATAGGTCTTTTACCAATTCTAATTGAATAGAGGAACGAATTACGGATATGAGTACATCGTTTTCTTTGTGCCATAGTCGAACTATGGTCTTACACATGCATTGCCATGGCCCAGCCATGGTCTTTCATTCATAGTGTCATAACCCAGTTATGGTCTTATCATCAGAATGTCATAGCCCAGCTATGGTCTTACTTATAAATACTGCCATGGTCCAACCATGGTCTTACGTTCAAAGTGCCATAACCTAGTTATGGTCTTTTCATTAAAATGTCATAGCACAGCTATGGTCTTACATATAAACATTGCCATGGTCCAACCATGGTCTTATCCTTCAATTCATCCTTTGCTATAAAACGATTGTACTCTATCCTACGTTCAACTTGTTTTAAGCATTCATTTCAATTTCATATTTTAACAATAAATTTTAATTTCAATAATAAAAATATGAATAAATACATTATATCATTCATCAATTAATAAATAATCATGAAAGTTTAACCATACGAACTTACCTGGATTGAATTGTAAAATTGGTAGTAGTTCAGGGACTCTTCAGCTAATTTCTCTATTTCTCGTTAATCTACGAGCTCTTGATCTAAAATGTAAAATTTTTTATTCATTAGCATATATTTCAATTTCAGTCAATTTCACAATTTATTCAGATTTTGAAATTACACAACTACCCCAACTTTTACAGTTTTTTTTAATTTAGTCCCTCACCAATTAACTCATTGAATGAACTAATTTTTCTCAATTAGTCCCTAACTTGCAACTGTGTCTTTAATTCCTTTAACTCAAATGGTGTCATTCTGTATGGTGTTACTGATATCAGAGCTGTTCTCGGAATTACATCAATTACAAATTCAACTTCACGATCTGGTGGTAAACCTGACAGTTCCTCAAGAAACATATCAGTAAACTCATTAACAACTGGTAATTGTTCTAACTTCGATTCAGAACCCCGAGTATCAAGAATGTAGGCTAAAAATGCCTCATTACCTTTTCGCATTAATCTCTGAGCTGAAAAAGCTGAAATAATTCTAACAATTTCTTTCAGATTCTCAGACTCAACAATAATCACCTCTCATGTCTGACATTTTAGATCAATCCATTTTTCCCTACAATTTACTATGCATGCTTCGTCAACCAATCCATTCCCAAAATAACATCAAATTCTCGAAAGGGTAGCAACACCAAATCAGTAAGGAATTCACAGCCTTTTATTTTCAATGGGCAATCACGACACACTAAATTAACTATTACACTTTGGCCTAATGGATTAGCAACTTAAACATCATAATTAGTAGGTTCAACAGACAATTTCTTTTCTGATGCTAATGCACTGCAAACATAAGAATGTGTAGACCCAGGGTCAATCAATGCATATACAGTAACATCAAAAAGATAGAATGTACCAACAATTTTGTCTGGAGCTGTAGCTTCTTCCCTTACTCGGATAGCATAAGTATGTGCTAGCGCTTTAGTCTCTGACCGAACAGCCTTATCTCTCATATTCGAACGAATAGGCCCAGTAGCACTGCTTTGACCTGAACATTTACTTCTTTGGGAAGTGCCTATTTTCTTTTCTTTTTGTTCTTCCTCCTTTTTTCACAGCTAAGGACAGTCTCGAATAAAATATTCAGTGTCCCTGCACAAGCTCCTGCTTTACCTCTACATTCACCGAAGTGATTTTTCCCACAATATTTACATTTGGGCTTAGGAACATTTTGCACACTAACCACACTAGTCGTAGGTCTAATTGTCACCCCGTAATCTTGTTGAGTCACCTTATTCTTATTTGATTGTTCACACATTGAAGTAGCTCGATTGAGTTCCTCTCTAGGCTTTTTAGCTAGAAATGCTGAAAATGATTTAGAGGAGCTTCTTTTATAGGATTTTTTATTTCATCTATCTCTCTGCATCTTTCTATTGTACACTTCTTCCATCTTTCGAGCATGATCTGATAAAACAACAAATTCCCTTATTTCAGTGCCCCCAATCATCATTCTAATTTCATCATTTAGTCCTTCCTCAAACCAAATACACATTTCTTCTTCGGTTGGAACAATTTCTCGGGCATATCTACTAAGGTATACAAATTCCCTTTCATACTTGGCTACCAATTGATTACCTTATCACAAATCAAGGAATTCCCTCTTCTTTTTGTCTGAATACCTCTTGTTGACATATTTCTTCTTAAATTCACTCTGAAAGAATTCCCAAGTGATTTTCTCTTTCGGCACCACGACCGCTATAGTCATCTACCAATTATTTGCTTCCTCTTTTAGTAAGGAAACAAAACATCTCAAATAATCATTTACGGAACAAGCCATTTCTTCAAAAACTCTTACTATATTCTAAAGCCAATATTCAGCTTTGACTCGATCATCATCTGACCTACCCTAAAATTCTTCGGCCCCAAACTTTCTGAGGTTTTCTATAGGAGTACGCTTACTGGATTCAGTTACCAGAAGAGGTGGAGGTACAACGTAAGGTTCTTCTGATGGTATAATAAGAGGAGGAGGTTGCTGAGCCTAATTTCTTTCTTACATAAATTCCTTAAACCATTGGTTCATAAACCCATAGAACATATTTTTAAGTTCTTGTTCTTGAATCGAAAAAATTGGAACACTACTACTTGTCCCACGTTCAAATGTTTATACTCTACTATTAGCCCCATCATGTTCAGCATGTTCGGATCTATTTGACATCTTTACAATCTATAAAAAAATGGGTTAGATCGGATCATACACATCACACTATCACAGATTTATATGGCATATATTTCTAGACACTTTACACGTTATTATCATTCTGAGAATTGACTAAATCAAAGCTCTGATACCAATAAATGTAACACACCTAACCCATATCCGTCACAGAAAGAGGGTTACAAAGTATTACTAGAGTTTACAGAAAAATTACAATGTCATTTACTATTCATATTTGAAATTAATTATATTTTATTATATAGTCTCTTTAAATTGGCCCTCAAGGCCTAAAATAGGCATTAGAAACAAATCGGGACTAAATCGAAAACTCAAAGAATTTTTTACAAAATTTTAAAATTTTTCCTAGGTGCAGAAGACACATGCACGTGTGGCCATGTGACCCCTGCAATCAAATTTTTCTAACCTTTTCTTAGACTTTCTAAATGTTTCCAATTTAGTCCCAAATTGTTTCTAAGGTGTTTTTAGGGCCTCGAAGGCTCGATTTAGGGACGACATGTATATAAATGGTTGGTTTATATTACGTTTATCTTGATGTATGAAATGAATGTTTAAATGTTCCATTTATATGGTAATGCTCTGTAACCCTAATCCGGCGACGGATGTGGGTTAGGGGCGTTACACAGTCCATTCAAAGAACAATATATACTTCAGTTCTCAGCAATCTTCTATCTCTAAGAATTTGTTCGAGTTTCAAAGGTAGTGCAGAAAATTGCTCCCTAAAAATAAAATTTCCTAAGTACTCATGTGTACTTTCTAGCCATAGCAAACATCTCCTAATTTACTCAGTTCATTTTTTACCTAAAATCAAGTTACTTTGAAACCCTTGCTTTAAGCATACTCAAAATATTTATTTATATTTTTTTTCCTTTCAAATCATTTAGGGGATTTAGCATGTGACAAAATTCTTTGACTTGATAATCACAATGGAGCATACATTAAATTACCTAGTACTCAATCATGTTAGAATTTATACAGAAATCACTCTTGAAGCTAAGCCTTTAACTGAGATGATGGATGGAGCAAACAACTACCTTCTTAGCTACTTAGCTTGTCACTACAGTGGAGTGCCCTTAATTTTCTTTTCTCTATTACACACTCCTACTTGGACTCACCTTTCTAGACAACAACACGATGGAGCAAACAAAGTGGTGTTAACTTACTTGGCAATTCTAAGCATTGGGTGTCTAGTGTCCTTTATTTAAGTAATGTTGTGGCAATGTGACTAAGTTTGGCTTCAAAAGTCTCTAAGTTTATTAAAAGATACTTGTTATAGTCCAAAAAATTTTGAGGTTAGGACATGTCATTTTTAGGAGGTAATCTTCAAGCAACAACACCTAAGATAAATTCATCTAATCCTCTGTCACATGTTCTAAGTATATTGAAGAATTTAAGTTCATCATCGAACATCATAAGTAAATATTGTGCTCCGCATAGACAAAACAATACTTTGTAGTTACGTGGAAGTGGCAAAACAAATTTAACGAGACTAGAATGTACATACATACTAAATATATAATGCAACCTAAATGCACAATACACCCCCAAACCTAAGGGATGCATTGTCCTCAATGCATGTACAAATATGTAACAGAAAGACAAAAATATATATATGTACAAAAAATGTCATGGCAAAAGAAATAAAATGCATGAGGTAGGGAAGAAAAACTTCCCTGGCTTGGACTAGAGTGTAGTTACTTCATTCGACCTTGCGAGTGGATTTATGGGTATTGACTTTATACTGCAACTTCCTCTTCATGGGGTTCAAGTCATCCCCCTCACTATCAAGTTTGAGCTTATCAATAAGATTATCGATGTCACGATCTTGTGCAGTCGTAGAAGTTGGTAGGGTGGGTGGAATAGGCTCCTTACCCTCCGTGGTGGTAGTAGTGGTAGTGGCAATTTCATATTTCTCTTATTCTTCTTTATTCTCAAGATTTAATGATGTTGTCTTTTCAGGCTCCTTAGGAACAATTTCCCCTTCATCACCAGTGCTTCCCAAATTAGCGAATTCGGCTTTGGTAGCAAGAGTTTGAGTTGGCTCCTCTATAGCTTTAGGGTTTGGGAGCAAAGAGGTGGGGAAGGCAGGGAATTCTAGCATCGTCTTTGTAAATTTCTTCTGCAGGGATCTTTTAAGAGCCAAAGCTCTGCTCCTCATGTAAGTCCAATATTAAGCCTACTGCTCTTGGGCCTTGACCATCTCTTCAGCTTTTTGGAACTGCTGAATCGTAAAGAGGGAAATCCACTACAGGAAATTAAGCTTTTAGTAGCGGCGTTTTCAGTCCCGTAAAGGTTATACATTAGTGGCACTAACCGAAAAATGCCAATAAACGCCGCAAAAGGTTAGAACTATAGCGGCATTTTTCTTATAAACGCCGTAAATATTTATTAAAATTTATTGAGACGGTGTCGTTTTGTTAGCCCCGAAATCCCTTAGTTTTTCCCCAAATCAGTTCCCCTCCCCGAAATCCTAAGATTTTCCCAAATCCCTTTCTTTTTTCCCCAATTTCTTTTCCCCAAATCAATTCCCCTCCCCGAAATCCCTAAGCTTTTTTCCCAAATCCCTTTGTTTTTTCCCCAACATCTTTTCCCCAAATCATTCTCCTCCGCTAAATCCCTAACTATTTTCCCCAAATCCCTTACTTTCTTTCCCCATCTGCTGCATAGCCGTTGCTAGTCCTCTATTGCATCGTCGTCGATAGTTCTCTGCTGCATCACCATTGACAGTCCTCTACTGCATTGCCGTGTAAGTTTTTATGTTTTTCATTTTATTTGTTTGTTAATTTATTTTCTCATCTTTCAAATCCTAACCCTTTTCTCTTCTGTATAAGTTCTTCACCAGAAACAGCAACTAAAAATTTCTCATCGCCGTTCTCTTCGCTGAAACCAAAAAATTCTGGTAATTTTTCATTTCATTCTATATTTTTTATATTTTTTAAATTTCAGATAATGTTATTGAGTTGTTAAATTTCGTAAATGATTTTTTAAAATCTGTCTTAGTTCTTAATTCTTGTTTCATGTTTATTTTTTAAAAAATTAGTTACTTTATTTGAAGGTCTGAGCTTTAAGCAAATCACTGTAATTATTGTTGAATAGGCAAACAAAATTGTCTCTTTTTGTAGGTTCCTGGGTTATGCATGTGAAATGTGTGACAAAATGACAATAACAAAATTTGGGTTTCTTCGAATGAGGGGAAAAACGGTGATTTAGTGACTGCATGGGGTGAAGATTACATTGATGTTGGACTATCCTTTTTTACACTGTTTGCTGGTTTAGTGAAGTATGCCATTGATGTTGGACTATCCTTTTTTACACTGTTTGCTCTGCACTTATTTTGTAGTATCTAATACAAAAAGAGCTCTGCACTTATTTTGTTATTTTGAGTAGCCAAAATTTGAAAAAATTATTGTTACTTTACATAAATATTTTCAAATAGTTTGCCAACATTTTTAACTTCACTCCTACTTAAGAAACAATACTACAAGAAACAGTCCAATTCAAAATTTATTTCAAATTAGATGATCACATATTTGAACTCAGCCTTTTAGAAATGATGTCTAAACACTCAGCTATAGCTTAATCTATGTATTTTAATAAAAAAAATTAAAAAAGTAGCTTCTATTTTCGAAACCAAACAAGGCAGAAGCCGATCACAATAATGGGCAACTTGTACAAGTATGTTTCCGTATATCTCAGACAAAGATTTGGTGAACCACATTAAGTTGATTTAAGCACATATATAAACGAAGCAGTTAACTTTTTCATTTTCTTTCATTGATATTATTCCAACCTTAAGCATATGATTTCTAGATACACATCTTATGGACCAATTTTTCTTTGTGCTGTACAATAAATATAATTAATAGTTTTAAACTAACATTTTTAGCATGTGAGATATTCCTTTGCTATTACAATAATTTAGAAAAGGTTTGAATATTCTCCATTTTAGATTTGAAAGATCTCTGGATATTTTAAAAAATACATCACTTATTTAATGTATAAATTATATTTTTATTTAACATTTTGATATATTTAACTATTTGTCTTTCATTGTATTTAAATAAATTATATAATAATGGGGATGAATTCATTTATACTTCTATAATATTTTGTACTTTAATAGTTCAGTAGTTCAATTTACTAATATAACGATACTTATAGTACATATAATTTTCAAATCAATCTAATATTTAATATTGATAAAATATTATTTTTATTAATATATATATATGTAACAGGTGAATTTTTTTACATAAAACAAATACTTAAATATTTTATTTTATAAAAATATTGAGGTATATAATTTATGTGACTGAAACATTAATTAATTATAATAATTAAAATATTTATCATATATAAAATTATAAAAAAATTTGTACCACAAGTAAATCTCTGCCATATATAATATATGTTCGTTTTTGCTGCTTTTTAATATAATTTGTATGTTCACACAAAAGAATCACAAAATCCAGCTGTCGTCCTTCTCTCTTGGTGCACTCTGATGACTTCATAGTCCCCATCATTATTATTATAATTTTTTCATATTATAAAGATAAAATTAACCCCTAATATTTATTTATTTTTTCATTTTCGTCCTTATTTTTTGGAGTCATTTTGGCATTTAACCTTTTAAATTTAGTTAAATTGCTTGTTTTTGGGCGAAAAATGTGACTGAACTGTTAAAGATCGAAGCATCATTGATATGGCCACTAGTGAAGTATTACGGACTTCTTACGAACATTGTTGAATTGGATTACTATGGCAAACGGAAGGTTATCTTATTTCGATGTGATTGGGCTGATGTTAATACTGCTCGTGGAATTAAAAAAGATCAATTTGGTTTTACAATGGTGAACTTCTCTCGATTAATTCACACTGGACAACAATTGATAGATGAGCCGTATGTATTTTCTTCTCAAGTCAAACAAGTTTTTTACTCGAAAGATCCAACTGATGAGGGTTGGTACGTTGTACTCCGTAACACCCCTAGAGACTTGTTTGACATGGGCAATAGAAGTAGAGATAACATCGATGAAAGATTACAAACTTTGCCTTTTCTAAAACAAAACTTAAATGAAACTATCCCTAATTCTAGTACACAATTTCAATGGGTTCGCCGGGATGTGGATGAAGATATTTACGAATCATGATGTAGTAAGATTTTACAATTTTTTAATTATATGTAATATTAAAATTTAAATCTTGATCTTATTAAATATTTCAACTATTTTATATGTACTATTATTGTTGTGATTAGTTACTAATATTTCAACTATTTTATGTGTATTGCAGATAATATGCCTAGAAGAAGATTGCGAGATCTAAGTATTATTCAAAATCCTCCAAAATCAGAAGAAACAAATAGTGAACAACAGACTGCTATTGGATCTTCGAGTGTTCCGAATACAATTGACGAAACTGTAGAAATTCAAAGTAATGTTAACTTTAATTTACATGCATGTTGACTTTTATTATTGATTTTTGTTTTAAATTCTTATATTATCATATACCAGTTTTTTAGCTGAAAGTGGTGGGAGGCGCAAAACTCGAGGATGTACACTATGAAAGTATTTATACGATCTAAATTCTATGGAGCGTGTCAAAGTATCTAGAAACAGTCATGATCATCCTATTGGATCAGAAGCTCAAATTTTAGCAAGATACTTGGGCATTATAGCACGAAATGTCAATCTGTTGCCAATCAATTGCGAGTCATGGCATCATATGCCTGATAGTAACAAAAATTAAGCTCTCGATAATATTAAGGTAATAACATGAATGTAATTTATAATACTTTGGATTTGTTTCATTTATATTTACTTTCTAAACTTCTGTTATTTACAAGAGAGATTTGCTTTAGAGGTCTTGGATAATTATGTAAAAAAGGCATTAGGAAAGAAATAGAGAGGCCATAAAAGTACTTTAAAGAAGGAATATTTTAAGAAAAATATCTCGAAGAGAAATTGCAAAATGTCCCGCCGAGAATGCTGAGGTACCAATGGGAAGATGCAGTTAGATTTTGGAATTCAAAGAAAGGAGAGGTATTACGTACTTCCACACTCTTATAATTATTTCGGTTTATGGTATTTACTATATACGTAATAATAATTTTATAATGTAGGATCGTGAGCGGGTTGGAACTACAAGTAGGAAAAAACAAAAATTCACGCACACAGCTCGGTCGAAAAGTTTTTCTTATGTAGCTGATGACGAGGTATTTTGAATTTATTAGTTGTGTCAAATATTAATAACTTTCTACTAAGTAATATTTTTCCTACTATATTGTAGGAACTGTCGTCTAGTTAAAAGTTGGACGCCTTCAGCTTTTTGACTTTACATAGAAAGAAAGATGGATCTCTTATGACTACTGAAGCTGCAAAAATTATAGTATATTTACTTAATAAAATTTGAATTATTTTAAATATTTATCATGTTTAATTATAATGATTTAATTTGTTGTTTGTAATGCAAATAATGCCAAGTTATGTTGCATTTGTTTGATTATATATTTCGTTTATAACTAATTGATTGCTTTATTAGGAGAAACTAAAGGATAAAAGGGTGGAGTATGAAGCGATCGCTTCAAGTTATAGTTTTGTTAATCTAGACGAAATTGATAACTGAATTATTACTGAAGCTTTGGGTCTTAAAAGGTATGGTCGAGTTCAATTTCAATGATCTTTTGTTAATCCAACCCAATATTTTGGATCTAGCTCGTAGTAATACATGCCTTCGGTGAATTAGGCTCAAGTTGAAGTTTAGAGGTTAAGAGGCCAGATGGCTCAGATCCAAGCAAGCATAGTTGAGCAAATTGCTCAACTTAAAGTGAAGACAGCGTTGAGAGAAGCAGAGGCTCAAAGAAAATATGATGAACTCCAGCTACAACTTAAAGCGGAGGCAGCAGCGAGGCAAATAGAGGCAATAAGAAAATATGATGAACTCTAGCTACAGCTTCAAAATATGATGAAGATTTTTTAGTAGAATCAATCGTTGAATCCACCATCTTAGACTTTTGTTTCCTTATTGTGAGAATATATAACTTTCGAATATATTTTGTTATTTAATTTATTAATTTAGATCATATGAAATAAAATGGTGTTTTCTATGTTTCATGATAGTATCATTTAGATTTGAAGTTTTTGGTTGGTTTGATGGTACAGGAAAATATGTTGAAAATTTGGGTTCTATATGAAATAAAATGGGCTGGTAAAATCTGCTAAAGTCAATGGCGTTTTCTCACAAATGCCATTAAAGAACATGATCTATAGCGGCGCTTCTCATAAAAACGCAGCTAAAGAACATGATCTTTAGCGGTGCTTCACATAAAAACGTCGTTAAAGAACATGATCTTTAGCGGCGCTTTTACTAAAAATGCCGCTAAAGATCATATTCCTTAGCGGCGCTTCTCATTTTCTATAGTGGCGTTTTCCCACATAAACGCCGCTAAATTCTATAGCGGCATTTTTTTGCGGCACTTTTCAAAACGCCGCAAATTGTTTTAACAGGGCTTGCCAAAAAAATGCTGCAAAAAACCTCTTTTTCTGTAGTGATCCTTTGCTCTAGTTTCTTTTATTCTGTCTCTGAAAATCTAGAAAAACTGCTCATTAATCAAAGATAAAAGCATAAATGAAACAACATTAAATAATTAATGATAACTGATAATAAAAATGAAATGAAAGTAGAGCAATTAAAGAAAGGAAAAATAAAAACAAAACTGCTAAATCAAACATCTCGGAGGTCAATAGATTGCTTGTCACGATCCATATAAGCACCCTAGTAATGCTTTAAGCGTTGTCCATTAACTTTGAATGTGAACCCCGTTTTCAGGTCTTTGATACTAACAACTCCATGCGGGTAGACTTGAGCTACTTAAAGGGACCTAAGCAACAATATTTTAATTTACTAGGGAACAATTTGAGCCCAGAGTTGAACTACAACACATGTGCCCTTATTCAAATTGCCTTGGCATAATTCTGTTATGATGCCAGTGCTTGGTCTTCTCCTTGTACAGTTTAGCATTTTCATATGTTTATGTCTTGAATTCTACCATTTCATTTAGCTCTAACAATCTTTTATGACTAGCAACAACCCAATCCATGTTCAACTTTTTAATAGCCCAAAATGCTCTGTGCTCGAGCTCAACAAGTAGGTGATATGGCTTTCTAAAAAAAAGCTTAAAAGGTGACATCCCCAATGGTGTTTTAAATGCAGTATGATAGGCCCACAAAGCTTCATCCATTCCAGATGACCAATCATTACGAGTTGGGTTCACCACTTTTTCTAAAATCTATTTAATTTCTCTATTATAAACCTTAGCTTGTCCATTTGTTTGGGGATTATATGCCATGGCAATCTTATGTTTCACCCCACGTCGATGCAAGGCATTAGCCACTAGCTTACAATCAAAATGAGATCCTTCATCACTAATAATAGCTCTAGGTGTACCGAATCTTGTGAAAATATTCTTGTGTAAGAACTTCATTACTGATTTTGCATCATTAATAGGAAGTGCAACAGCTTCGACCCACTTAGATACATAGTCCACTGCCAACAGTATGTACAAGTTTCCTAGTGATGGTGGAAATGAACCCATAAATTCTATTCTCCATACATCAAACAACTCAATCTCCAGAATATTTTACAGCGGCATTTCGTGTCTCTTAGATGGATTTCCTGTCCTTTGACAACAATCACACGATTGATAAAATTCATGAGCATCATTGAATAGACTCGGCCAATAAAATCATGATTGAAGTACTTTGGCAGCAGTTCTCATTCCTCCAAAGTGTCCTCCGTAAGGAGCTAAATGACAATGCTGCAGAATGCTATGTATTTCAACATCAGGGACACACTTCCTAATTATCTGATCAGCACAATGCTTAAATAGGAAGGGTTCATCCCAATAACAATGCTTGGCATCATGAAGGAATTTTCGTCTTCTTTGGCTGTTGAAATCAGGTGTCATTACACCACTTACTAAAAAGTTCATTATTTTGGCATACCAAGGTAATGGCATGGCTACTAACAACTGCTCAACTGGAAAGTCTTCTTTAATAAGTTTTTCATTACCATCTTTATTTCCAAATTCTAACCTCGACAAGTGATTAGCCACTTAATTTTCAGTCCCCTTTCAATGTCTAATTTCTAAGTCGAACTCCTACAACAAGAGTATCCACCTAATCAATCTTGGCTTGGCATCTTTCTTACTCACCAAACACTTAATAGCAGAGTGATCCATGTAGACTGTGACCTTGGTACCAACTAGATAAGAGCGAAAATTATCGAATGCATACACCACAACCAATAACTTATTTTCTGTGGTAGTATAGTTAAGCTGCGTATCTGTCAAGGTCCTGCTGGCATAATAGATTGCATGTAGTACTTTATCTTTCCTTTGCTCCAGAACTGCTCCCAGAGCATAATCGCTGGCGTCACATATGAGTTCAAAAGGTAGTTTCCATTTTGGAGCTATTATAATTAGTGTTGCTACCAGCCATTTCTTCAATTCCTCAAAAGCTACCAAACAATGTTCATCAAAATTGAAAGGTCTATTTTGTTCCAGCAAGGTGCACAAGGGTTTAGATATCTTCGAGAAATCCTTAATGAGTCTTCTATAAAGACCCACATGACCTAAAAAAATTCTAATACCCTTGACACTGGTGGGAGGTGGCAACTTTTCTATTACTTCAATTTTTTCTCTGTCCAATTCAACCCACGCTGCGATATCCTATGCCCTAGAAAAGTTCCTTCATGAACCATGAAGTGGCATTTTTCCCAATTCAAAACAAGATTTGTTTATTCACAATGAAACAAAACCAATTCCAAATTTTTTAAGCAATCCTCAATATCATTACCAAACACAGAGAAATCATCCATGAAGACTTCAAGGAAGTTTTCCACCATGTCTGAGAATATGGCCATTATACAATGCAGAAAGGTTGCTGGGGCATTCCATAACCCGAATGGCATCCGTCTAAATGCAAAGGTTCCATATGGACACGTGAAGGTGGTTTTGTCTTGGTCATTAGGAGTTATGGCAATCTGATTATACCCTGAATAACCATCCAAAAAATAGTAAAAAGCTTTCCCAGCTAATCTATTTAAAATCTTATCAATAAATAGCAGGGGAAAATGATCTTTCCTAGTTGCCTTGTTAAGCTTGCGATAGTGCATTCATACTCTCAATCTCATGATAGTGCGAGTCGAAATGAGCTGGTTGCTATCATTACTCACTTCTATGACACCTCTTTTCTCCGGTACACCTCCTTTCTTCGGTACACCTTATACAAGACTCACCCATGAGTTGTATGATATTGGATAGATAATGCCAGCAACAAACCACTTGATAATCTCTTTCTTAACAATTTTCATGATTGGATTCAACCTTCTCTGTTGTTCAATAGAATTGTTATGGCATTCCTCCAACAAAATTTTATGCATGAAGAGAGCACGGTTAATTCCCTTAGTATCAGTAATAAGGGTCCATCTTAATGCGTTCTTTGATCGCCAAAGGACTTCTAAAAACTTGACCTCTTGCCCGAGTGTCAACCCGTAAAAATTACTATAGACAAAGTGTTGTTGTCTCCAAAATATACATATTTTCAATTCTACCACAAAGGTTTCAACTCCAGTGTAAGAGGTTCCTCTATAGAAGTTTAGGAGGATTAAAAGAGCGATCTGATAAATCCAAGGTTTCAAACTTCTTCCCTGGTCTATCCATAAACTACTTGGCTTCCATAAGTTTACCAATGTCCTAAAAAATTACTGCGCCACTCCGCTCAAGCGAGTCTTCATCACTATTAGAATTGCTGTGAAAAAATTTTGTGAATTCTGCCTCTACTAATGTTTCTATCAACCCAATGGCATAGAATTCTTTATTCTTATAAGCACATTTCAAGGAATCAAATACATGGAAAATAATTTGTTGATCATTTACCCTCATGGTCAGTTTACCTTTCTACACATCAATTAAAGTCCTACCAGTAGCAAGAAAAGGTTTTCCAAGAATAATTGGCACATCTTGGTCAGCTTGACATTCTAAAATAAGAGAATATGGAGGAAAAATAAATTTATCTACTCTTACGAGCACCTCTTCAATTTTACCTTCCGAATGCACGTAGGATCGATTAGCCAGTTGCAACATAACCGTAGTAGGTCTTGCATTTCCAATTCCTAGCTTCCTGAAAATAGACATAGGCATTAGATTTACACTCACTCCTAAATAGCATAATATCTTACTAACATAATGATTTCCAATTGAACATGGGATAGTGAAACTCCCTAGGTCCTACAAGTATGGAGGTAATTTATTCATCAACATTGTTGTGCACCCTTCAGTGAGAGCAACGGTCTTAAATTCTCCCAATTTGCACTTCTTTAACAATATGTCTTTCATAAACTTCACATAATTGAACATTTTCCCCAAATCTTCTACTACCGGTATGTTGATATGGAGTTGCTTCAAAACATCCAAAAATCTTTTGAACTAAACATCATGTTTAGAATTATGGAATCGCTGAGGAAAAGGTAGAGGTGGTCGTCCTTAAAGTTGTTGATATTGTTTTGCTGTGGAATTTTTGTTGGCAACATGATCCGATTCTGTAACAACATTCTTTTATTTACCCTTTTCATGTGCAGTATGCTTTTCAATTGATTCTGAAGTCTTTTCATGGTTGAGTTTGGAGTTGTCCTCTTCTACAATGGTGTCTTGGACAACATCATCCAACTTCGTCCCACTTTTAATAGTGATGGCTTTGCACTGCTCCTTCCCTTGTGTTCTCAAATTCTTGGTACCGCTTGACAATGTTCCTTCTGGCCTCGAATTTAAAGTATTCTCTATCTACCCCACTTGATTCTCAAGAGCTCTGAGGGATGTAGCCTGGCTCTGAATTACAGCATCATTCTTGGCCATATATTCCTTCAACAACGCTTCAATAAAGGTAGAAGATGATGTTTGACACTGTTGAACATTTTGTCTCGGCATAGGATGATTATAACCAAGCGATGCACTATTAGCATTTTGTCTCACAACAATGTTTAAATTCCCCGCCTATTGATTATTCCAGCTAAAGTTTGGATGCTGCTTCCACCTTAGATTGTAGGTGTTGGAATAAGGGTTATTATTCCAGTTAAAATTACCCATGTAGTGTATAGATGTTGGGTTTTATGGGTATTCATCAAACACATGGTCTTCACCATAATAAACACACGATAGTTTGACTGATTTTCTCTCATAGACTACAGTGGGCCTTTTCATTGTTTTGATCATATTAGCTAAAGAAGATTACTAGGTTGTCAACGACGTGATTGCATCAAGCTCCATAGTACCAGTAGCTTTCTTACCCGTCCTAATTCTCGTGGTAGGATATTGATAATCATTGTTGGCAATTTTTTCCAAAATCTCATATGCTTCATTATAAGATTTTTCGAAAAATGTATCATTGGCAGAAGCATCAACTACCATTCTCGTATGCACATTCAACCCATTATAAAATATCACCATCTACGTCCAATGCTGGAATCCATGCATCGGGCATTTTCGAAGTAATTCTTTCAATCGTTCCCAAGCTTCATATAGTGTTTCATCCTCCACTTGTCGAAAATATGTGATGGCATTTCTAAGCTTGGCATTCATATTTTGTTGATTATACCGTAGGAAAAATCTCTAGCAAAGATCATTCCATGATGCCACTGTTCCCGACAGCAAAGCATTCAGCCATGCCCTTGCATAATCTCTCAAAGAATATGGAAATAATTTAAGCCGCAAGGCGTCTTCAGAAAACCCCTGTTGTCTAAATGAGCCACCGAGTTCTAGAAAAAGTCTTAAATGCAGTCTTTGATCTTTAGTGGGTAATCCACCAAACTTTCCATATCGTTTGCAACATCTTAAACATTACTGGTTTCAACTCGAACTGCTGAGCTTGTATGTGTGGTCTTACTATTCTTGGATTCAAATCATCCAAAATTGGGACAACATGTTCCTGAATTGTTCTATCTCGATCATCTATCACACGATGAATAAGAGGATTAACATCCTGACCAATGGGATTATCATTGAGACCATGATCATTTAGGCCAGGATCATTTCCTTCCCTAGCCATATTACTTAACTCCCTTATTCTCCTTTGCAAAGTTATTTTAATCTCTAGCTCAAAAAGATACTCTTCATTAGCAGAAATGCCTTTTCTTATAAATTGAGAACAAACCTATAGAAATTAAATACAACTAAGTTAAATAAAACTAAGAAAACAAAAAGGGAAATAGCAAAACCAAATTTCACCTATTTTCAATCCCCGGCTACAGCACCAAAAACTTGTCGCGCGTGAAATGATATGCGAATTATGCAAGTATACATGTCAAATCAAGTAATAAGGTGCTAAGTGAGATCGTCTCCACAAGGATTAGAACGGTATAATTTGGTCAAGTTATTAGAGTGAGGTATGATTAATCTTATGACAAAAATAATTATAAGAATGCAGTGGTAAGTTGAAGGAATAATGATGCATGCAGTAATAGAGAATGCTATGACATTACCAAAGAAAAGTAAGAATCAATGGAAAATTTGAGAATAATTACATGAATATTATTCAAATGAACAAGTAAAAAACTAAAAAAAGGCTATGGTAAAGACACTATGGAAATGGATAACAGGCCTACGATGTTGACTTGGAAGGTCGAGATTTCTAAGAATCAGCCCTTACTAATAGTAATACCTCGGCAAAACCATACTCAATCTAGTGCTCAAAAGAATTCTAAGATGGTCTGCTTCTTTGGAGAACAAGACATCAAGCTACCTTGCCTTAAGCGATATATGTATATAAGCCTTTAGCACGATACCCTACACTGTTTTGCTTTCTTACCATATGAATGCTTCTCTATGTGTAGAAGCTGCTACAATTATTCGATCGAACACTTGCTTATATCATTCACTTTCAATCTCATTAACCTAACCTTGTTAGAATTAGATTAATTTAATGAGCATGTTGTACATCCATCTATGTCAAGAGTTTGCAAACATGCAATTTTATAAAAAACCATTGAATGACATAGAGTATTAAAGCAGATCTACGCTTCAGTCATTAAAGAAATTAAAAGTTTCATCAAGTAATTCCAACCCTATGTGCAACACCCCAAATTCGGTCTAAACGTTATGACCGAATCTGGTGATGTCACATTGTAACACCCCTTACCTGTATTCGACGCCAGAATAGGGTACCAGGCATTACCAGAACACATACACTTATAAACATGTTAAACTAAGTTATAAAATTTCTTTCAAATTTAAACTCTTCAAATTTTTAACATGCTTTTATAAATCTTCACGTTATAACTTCAAAATACTATATTCGTAACAAATACGGCTTCTGAGACCCAATACATACTCATGCAATTCAATACTTCATTTCCATTTTATTTAATTCACGATTCTCATATTCACGATTCAATTCAATTTCTCAATCCAATATACATTTCAATACCACAATAATTCATATCATTTGCATCATATCATTTGCAATTTTCATTTAATTCACATACAATTCAATTTCATTAAGTTCAATACTAATACATATTTATCGTTAAACTTAACTTCCCCCTTTTGCATCATTTTACACTTCAAGCATGAACCTAGTATTTCATCTCCTTTCCACTCCCGTTTCCTATGCATATCACACAAGATATAAACATTACACTCAACCATTATCGCAAGCTAGTCTTTTTGAAGACTAACCACATGATAAACCATTTTAATAAATATTACAAACTTTCAACCTTACCACCCTTTTATGATCACAAGCATATTTCCATCTAGACATTTACCATCTCAATGCATAATTTTATAAATTTAATGTGGCGTAATTCAACCACAACTTGACCAAAGCCTAAGCATACATACCAAACATGCTAGCCAAATAAACATATAGTATAAGCATTATAAGCATGGATAAGCACCACATTTATTTATGCACTCGAACTTATCAATATGAGTTAATTCATAAACCATTTCTGACATTACTACATACCAAATCATATACCAAGTATACCACATACACATACTATGAAACTTTATTTTCTCACATGAACTTTAACTATAACTAATAATGCACAATTATAAACATAATTTCTTTTCAATCGTTTATCGATTATAATCGAGCATATGGCCAATTATACACAAATCATTCATATGTTCTTCCAATTTTCCTCATCCTCCTCTCCATTCCACATCCTTAATGTGTATAACACACTTAAACAACATTAACTACAATTTCACTATTCACTCACATGTATATTGAAAGTTGTTTATTCGAGTCAGATTCACTAAATTATTTTTACCCGGAGCTACAGAACTCCAAATTAAGATACACAAATTTTCCCCAAAACTAGATTCACATATCACCCTACCATAAAATTTTCATAATTTTTGGTTTAGCCAAAAAGTACATTTTATTCTTTAAAATTTCCCCTATTTCACTGCTCGATAGTTCTGACGTCTCTTCACTAAAAATTAATTATCTCAATGTACAGAATTCAGATATTGTTTCCGTTTGTTTCTCATGAAAATAGATTCACTGAGGATTCTAAACATATAAAATTTATCCATAATTCTTTTTGGAAAATTTTCCAAAGTCAGAATAGGGGATTTCAAACTCATTTGGACTCTGTCTAACTAAAATTCAAATATCTCAAAATATATAACTCTTTTCCTTGCTCTGTTTCTTTTATGTGAAAATAGACTCATTCAGATTTAGTTTCATATATTATTCGGCCTTAAGTTCAGTCTGCACCATTTTTGGTTATTTTTCAAAGTCACACAACTGTTGCTGTCTAAACTGTTTTATTGCTAAATGTACTCTTTCATAATTTCACTTTTTCACTTTCAATCAAAATTCAATTCAAAATTCATTTTTCCATTTCTAAGTCGATAATCAATTCAATTCCACACATATATTCATTACTCAGTTACACTTAGTCAATCTCCCGATGAACACTCCATAATAATAATAGATACTTGGTGGATTCAGCACATAGCAGCCACCTTATTAATCAATGATGTCTGGTGGAATCAACACATAGCAACCACCTTACTAATTAATGATGTTCGGTTCACATAGTAGTGTGCACATAGTACTATACATGTGACCATTACCATCCGATACACGTAGTAGCCTGCACATAGTACTACACACGTGATCGAAACTATCTGGTATGCATAGTAGCCTACACATAGTACTACACATGCAACCTATCATTCCGGTACACGTAGTAGCCTGCACATAGTACTACACACGTGACCATCACTTTCACTTTTACATAGTGGCCTACACACAATCTGTGCCACACATGTGATCATTTCTGTCACTTCATTCGTATCCCTTTTTATTCCAAAGGTTCATTCAGAAATTTTTTACTTTTTCTCACTTTTCTTTTTATCGATCAATTTCAATTTCTCGTCTTTCTTGATTTAAAACAATATATTTAACTTATATAACATTCACACTATTCATTCCAGTCCAAAAATCATACTTTGGCAAAATTATATTTCTGCCCCTAAAGTTTCACAAAATTACGATTTTGCCCCTAGGCTCGTAAAATAATTTTTATTCAATTTCCTTGCATTTTAGGCCTAGTTGAACCATTTTCACAACTATAGCAGTCCACAATACTCACTTATTCACACACTTGTGACATATTTTATAACTTTTACAAATTAATCCTTTTAGGCATTTTCATCGAAAATTACTTAGTACAAATCGTTTATCACACTCCAAACATTCATATTCTTCCATAAAACATCAAAATACATGCATATCATTCATGGATAAGCTTTTAAACACAAACCCTAGTTCAAAACAATGGTAAAAATAGGTAAATCTTGTTACGAGGATTTCAAAACCGTAAAAATTATTAAAAACGGGGATAGAACGGACTTACAATCGAGCTTTAAAGCTTGAAAAACCCTAGCCATGGTTTCTCCATGCAATTTTCAGCCTAAGGGTTGAATATGGACAAAAATTGGCTTTTAATTTTGTTTTTAATTCATTTTAATAACTAAATGACCAAAATACCCTTAATGAAAAACTTTGGAAACATGCCTAACCATACCCATTTTTGTCCACCAACTTAACCAATGGTCTAATTACCATATAACGACCTCCAATTTAAAATTTCATAACAATTGGACACCTCTAACATATAGAACTCAAGTTTTGCATTTTTTACAATTTAGTTCTTTTGATTAAATTGAGTGCTCAAACGTCAAAATTTTCGAATGAAATTTTCACAAAATCATTTTTTGAAATCGTAGACCATAAAAATATAATAAATTTTTTTTCTCATCGAATTTGTGGTCCCGAAACCACTATCTGACTAGCCCCAAATTCGGGATGTTACAACTCTCCCCCCTTTAGGGATTTTCGTCCTCGAAAATCTTACCAAATAGTAGATTAATGATTTGCTTCCACACAGTACATTTCAAATTCACACGTAATTTTGGACTTTCATATCTTTTATAGATAATCACATAGATTCATAAGAAAATCAGGATAGCAATATTTCAGCATCTGAAACTACACAAAGTATCGAAAAATTACAATCTATATAGAATGATATCCATTCCGATGATAAAAAAATGTCTAGAAAGATTAATGTCACTCATAATTAATGGAATCAAAAGTAACAGAAGCAATATAATCTTCACGTATATTCAATACAAAAATAACCAGTAGAAACAAAATATTAGCCTCACTCAGACTTTACCGTCGATTTTCATATTCACACAAGGGAATAAATACAAGAAAAGGACATGGCAATGTCAAACATAACCCTAACAAACCAATAATTTTTTCATCTATTAATATGTTTAGCTAATGTTCTCATACGATAAGAATTTTTTTTGAAACTAAACAATCACATATACCTTTGAGGATAATTGTACACACAGAATGTCTAAAAGGAATCATAGTAATTACCCTATTATAGCTACTGTACTCAGTTATTAATACAATACAAACATTACTCAATTGTCTAATTCTGTCATCAAAATTTTCATATTATCTCTTTACTAACAGAAATCGATCCAGAAAAATTTCCGATTAATTCTTTCTTTAAATGACATACCTAAATAAATCATTTAATCGGATTTAACTACTTTTGTGACAGTAACTTTGCATAATCTGAGTAGTTTTTAGAACTATCCAATATCTCTCTTTTTATATTGTCTTCATTTGCTAATTCATTCACTTTTCTGACCACATTATTAATCTTTCGTACACAAACTTTTGTAACACTACACTCGTAAGCTTATTCAACCAAAATCTTACAAATTTCATTGTAACATTTTACTGATATGGGGGTGAGTGTAATAAAGCCTCAAATTTATCTTAGACATAAATGCGCATAACACATACTATCACAAATAGCCAATTCATTACTAATTTCACATTCTCAAAGCATTTAATAAACATTTGCTTTTAATCACTTTTGTTCTCAACACATAATTCATATGACAACTCAAATCACTAATTCACAATTGAAATTTCTATATAGCATCATAATCCAAATATCATAACTTATGTGCTCATATAATTATAACATTTATCAATAACAAAATATTATACTCTTTTATCCATACCTTTATGAGTTTCAACTCATAATCAATACATTTTCACTCAAACATTTAAGTGTTTACTTTTATACTATCAGAATTAACTCAGTTGAAAAACATATCTGTCTTATCAAGATAATTTTAGTCATAAAACAATACTGATAAGGGGGTGATGGTGAGGTCATAAAGCTTCTAACTTGCTCTCATAGATACATATATATATGACTTTGCATTCATCATCAATGTAATACCATCATAACCACGTAGTTTATTCCAAGCAAATTAACACATCTATTTATTATGAATATTTTCTGTCACCCACAATTTTACACAATGAATTTACTTACTCGAGCTCAATATTAATATCTAATTAAATTCCAATACTTAGCTTCTATTTTACTTACCGACATTTTTTCAATTAGAGAACGTCTTACAAAATTGAGTACTTCGTTTTCTCTATGTCATAGTCCAACTATGGCCTTACACATATATACATATTGATGCCATAACCCAACTATGGTCTTACACAGTAGCACATATCACACCGATGACATATCTCAGATATGGTCTTATACGGAAATCACATATCACATGTTGCCATGGTCCAACCATGGTCTTTTTAATCAATTCATCACATATCACTGAACGAAAGTACTCATTCCTGCATTCTACTCAATTTAATCTTCTAATTCAGTTTTCATACTATTATAATATTCATGGTTCAATAATAAAGATATAAAACAAAACATCATATTACCTTTAATTTAACTATTAAATATAAAATTCTATCATATGAACGTACTAATTTCACTTATTCAAGCAGATGTACATAAACAAACGTTCCATCTATTTAAGTAAATTCGCTTACCATATTCACTTAATCAAATATGTTGAGCACATAGCATCATATAATCACCAACATACTTGAATGAGCTTATCACAACATAAACTTTTATTTCGGTTTTTTTTTTCAACTTATGATCATCTCTTTTCATACATGAACACATACATATCACGAATTTTTTTTCTTACCTTTCCAAATTCCAACATAACCTGAGCATATTTCATTTATGTCAATATCATTTTCAGCATTATCGAAAATAGCTCGGTTGAAAATCATCTCTGTCTTAACAAAATTATTTCGTTAGAGCCTAGAGATATCACACCATCATAAGCCATAACATGGCATGTATAGCTGGACTCACATTGTTACGTTTGGTCTGAGAATCTACTAAACCGTAGCTCTGATACCACTATTTGTAACACCCTAAATTCAGTCTAAACGTTATGACCGAATCTGGCAATGTCACATTGTAACACCTCTTACCTGTATTTGACACCGGAATAGGGTACCAGGCATTACCAGAACACATACACTTATAAACAGTTAAACCGAGTTATCAAATTTCATTTAAATTTAAACTCTTCAAATTTTTAACATGCTTTTATAAATCTTCACGTTATAACTTCAAAATACTATATTTGTAACAAATACGGCTTCTGAGACCCAATACATACTCATGCAATTCAATACTTCATTTCCATTTCATTTAATTCACTATTCTCATGTTCACGATTCAATTCAATTTCTCGATCCAATATACATTGCAATACCACAATAATTCATTTAATTCAAATCATATCATTTGCAATTTCCATTTAATTCATGTACAATTCAATTTCATTAAGTTCAATACTAATACATATTTATCGTTTAAATTAACTTCCCCTTTTTGCATCATTTTACACTTCAAGCATGAACCTAGTATTACATCTCCTTTCCACTCCCGTTTCCTATGCATATCATAAAAGATATAAACATTACACTCAACCATAATCGCAAGCTAGTCTTTTTGAAGACTAACCACATGATAAACCATTTTAATAAATATTACAAACTTTAAACCTTACTACCCTTTTATGATCACAAGCATATTTCCATCTAGACATTTACCATCTCAATGCATAATTTTATAAATTTAATGTGGCGTAATCCAGCCACAACTTGGCCAAAGCCTAAGCATACACACCAAACATGCTAGCCAAATAAACATATAGTATAAGCATTACAAGCATGGATAAGCACTACATTTATTTGTGTATCAAACTTATCAACATGAGTTAATTCATAAACCATTTCTGATATTGCTACATACCAAATCATATACCAAGTATACCACATACACATACTATGAAACTTTATTTTCTCACATGAACTTTAACTATAACTAATAATGCACAATTATAAACATAATTTCTTTTCAATCGTTTATCGATTATAATCGAGCATATGGCCAATTATACACAAATCATTCATATGTTCTTCCAATTTTCCTCATCCTCCTCTCCATTCCACATCCTTAATGTGTATAACACACTTAAACAACATTAACTACAATTTCACTATTCACTTACATGTATATTGAAAGTTGTCTATTCGAGTTAGAGTCACTAAATTATTTTTACCCGGAGCTATGGAACTACAAATTAAGATCCATAAATTTTCTCCGAAACTAGATTCACAAATATTCCTACCATAAAATTTTCATAATTTTTGGTTTAGCCAAATAGTACAGTTTATTCTTTAAAGTTTTCCCTGTTTCACTGCTTGATAATTCTGATCTCTCTTCACTAAAAATTAATTATCTCAATGTACAGAATTCGGATATTATTTTCGTTTGCTTCTCTTGAAAATAGATTCACTGAGTATTCTAAAAATATAAACTTTATTAATCAATAATGTCCGGTGGAATCAGTACATAGCAACCACCTTACTAATTAATGATGTTCGGTTCAAATAGTAGCCTACACATAATACTATACATGTGACCATTACCATCCGATACACGTAGTAGCCTTCACATAGTACTACACACGTGATCGAAACTATCCGGTACGCATAGTAGCCTGCACATAGTACTACACATGCGACCTATCATTCCGGTACACGTAGTAGCCTGCACATAGTACTACACACGTGACCATCACTTTCACTTTTACATAGTGGCCTACACACAATCTGTCCACACATGTGATCATTTCTATCACTTCATTCGTATCCCTTTTTATTCCAAAGGTTCATTGGAAAAATTTTTCACTTTTTCTCACTTTTCTTTTTATCGATCAATTTCAATTTCTCGTCTTTCTTGATTTATAACAATACATTTAACTTATATAACATTCACACTATTCATTCCAGTCCAAAAATCATACTTTGGCAAAATTACATTTTTGCCCCTAAAATTTTACAAAATTATGATTTTGCCCCTAGGCTCGTGAAATAATTTTTATTCAATTTCCTTGCATTTTAGGCCTAGCTGAACCATTTTCACAACTATAGCAATCCACAATACTCAAAATTACTTAGTACAAATCATTTATCACACTTCAAACATTCATATTCTTCCATAAAACATCAAAATACATGAATATCATTCATGGGTAAATTTTTAAACACAAACCCTAGTTCAAAACAATGGTAAAAATAGGTAAATCTTGTTACGAGGATTTCAAAACCATAAAAATCATTAAAAACGGGGATAGAACGGACTTACAATCGAGCTTGGAAGCTTGAAAAACCCTAGCCATGGTTTCTCCATGCAATTTTCGGCCTAAAGGTTGAAGATGGACAAATATTGGCTTTTAATTTTGTTTGTAATTCATTTTAATAACTAAATAACCAAAATACCCTTAATGAAAAACTTTGGAAACATGCCTAGCCATACCCATTTTCGTCCACCAACTTAACCAATTGTCTAATTACCATATAAAGACCTCCAATTTAAAATTTCATAACAATTGGACACCTCTAACATATAGAACTCAAGTTTTGCACTTTTTACAATTTAGTTCTTTTGACTAAATTGAGTGCCCTAACGTCAAAATTTTTGAACGAAATTTTCACAAAATTATTTTGTGAAATCGTAGACCATAAAAATATAATGAAAATAATTATTTTTTTCTCGTCGAATTTGTGGTCCGGAAACCACTATTCTAACTAGCCCCAAATTTGGGCTGTTACACTATGAGATTTAGCTCATGGGTTGGTAATTAAAATTCGAATCCAAAGTATCATTCAACATCATTTTCATTAAATCAACACGAAAAGTAGTCAAGACGTAACGAAAGAACTTTAAGAAGATAGCTTCGGCTTATCCAACCCACACTCCAACGATGTAGTGTCTTTTGATAGCTGAGAGGGAGTGTCTTCGTCTTCCTCTTCTACTCAACCGCTACCCTCTATTTTCTATCATTTTTTGTCTGCCCCCTCTAGGGTTTCCTTCTTTATCTTTTATAATCGTTTTCCCTAGGGTAAATCCAATAGTCCATGATTTTGTTCCCTCTTTTTCAGGTAGATATATCTGGTATAAGTTTACCTAGGCCTAAGACTAATATGCTTTGACTGCTGACTGGAAATCTTCCCAGGATTGCCACGGTATTTGGGTTGACAAATTGTCAAACCCTTTGCCCCGACAAACCTTCACTTCTTTACTTCTCTTTCTTCAACCTGCACTTGCCAATCCACCACCTCACACAACCCTTCCACAAGTAATTAAAAATAACTAACATTTAAATACAGTCCAAGCTCCTAATGTAATGCTAAAATAAAAAAAATTAATGGAATGTCCTAAAATGCAACTAAATGTACCTAACTACAAGCAATTAGCTAGATCTAAAGGCATGAAATATAACTCTTTTCAAGAGTTATCACTTACCATAGAGCATAATGATAATTGAGATTTATTAAGTATAATAGTTTAATGGATTTACGTTATTTATTATTAATTAATAGATGAGTCACATAAATAATGTTACATCCCAAAATTTGGTTTAGCAGTTTTTGATTAGTATATTAGGTATTCGATTAAGATTTCAGAATTATTTTCGAAAATTGAGGGCCTAAAATTAGATTCGGGAATGTAGAATTAAGTAACCAAAAATTATTTTCCTTAAAATGATTCTAAAAAATAAAGTCAGATTTAAAAATTATTAAGAAAAAAGTGTTTTAATTAAAAAACACTGAATTGTAAAAGGGTCACACTTGAAAGTTGCCCTAAAGCAATTTCACCAAGTTTTAAAAATCAGTTTTTTCTCAATGTTCTTATCCTTCTCCAAAGGTTTTCTCACCTCACAAACACTAGATTTTCTCTCAATTTTAAATGAAACACTCAAATTCTTCCTCAATTTCCTTATCCTTCTCCAAAGGTTTTTCAACAAATTAAATTAGATTCTGATTCTTGATGATATTTTTATGTATGTTGCTTTTACAAATCAAGATTCGATCACTTATAATGAAATTTCTATGGATATAAAATTTTAAGTCGAAAATGAGCTTGAAAAGGGTAGAATTCATATTTCTAAGTTAAATAACTACTTTTAAATTATTTTCATCTTATTTTGATCTGATTAAAAGGTTTTTAAACACAATTTAATAGATCATTAAATGATTTTAGAGAATTAATGATTTTCCCTCTCGAATGCTCACAAGTGACGATTTTTCTGAAAAATTTGAATTTCAAGTTTTCATGTGTCTAAATTGTTTTAAATCTACTAAAAATGATTAGTAAGAATTTTAGAATCAAATTTAAACAATAGAAATCATAATCAATTAAGGAAAACTAAGATTTTGAAAAATCTAGTCAAATTTTTTGTTAAGAGGGGAGTGGTTGGATCTGCATTTTTGTTGATGTTTAGATGTGTTTATGGTTGTTAGTTACCATACTATATTGTGTCCAATGTGTTTGTTAAGTTCTGGATCCATTGGAGCCCTTTACGAGTAAGGCGAAAGGTAAGGAGAAGCTCGTTGAAGCTCTGACAACCAACCGAAAACTAAATCGATAAGTGATCGGGAGTGCTTCTTGTAAGAAAAATCCAATGAGTTAATTGGGAGCTTAGGTTAGCCTGAACACCTATCCTAAGTTCTAAATGTAAGTTTTCTTACTCAATTGTACTTTAATTTGCAAATAATACATTTATGATGTGATATGTAATGCATGATGAACAATTAAAGCAAGTATTATGTGTAAATGTTTGTATATGATATGAGCTTTGTTGGTGTTATGCACACATATGAGATCTAATGTGATTGTGGTTCATTGAGCATAGTTTTAGCACTTGTAAGTACAATAAATGTGAATGTGATAGTGATGTGGATATGATGAACATGAACATGTGAATATGTGCATAAAAATAATAAACAATTGTGTTTAAATGGATATGTTGGCCTTGTGACCTCTTGAAATCATTGGATATAAATGACATGCCATAGGGTTTGAGTACTCAAATATGTGTTTGATATTCGAGACATGTTGGAGAGATAAGGGAATGTTAAGCTTTGACTCCATTCAAGTGGACATGTTGGTCTGTTGGAGAGTGTTAGCTTTATGCTACACTTTGACTTGGACATGTTAGACTCTTTGAGTCATTAGTGTGTTGGAGATCCATGTATCCAATGAATGTGTTTTCTTATATGTTCATTGTTAGAGTATGCCTAAAGATCAATCATGAGATGGTTGTAATAACATACTTGATTTATCATGTTTATTAATATAAGGCGTTACCATTATTATTTCAGTTTCTTTTCTGTGTATATAAATAAACTGTTTTATAATAATGTCCTGAGAATAATATGATTATTCTTAAAAGTTCCTTAGTCAAGTATTATTGTTGGATAGGGCAACGATAATGCATTAAGACTAACGTGTAGTTGATTGATGATAAAGAGTTGTCATTGATATGGAATGTCAGAATCATTACATGAATATGTGTGTTAGAGAACAACATATTGGACTGACCCGTTATGAGTATGTTTCTTGGATTATTATGTAATTGTCACGACATTACTCATAATGATTAATATTTATATGATCCTCAGACTTGAGATCATCATAATCCCAACATCGTGAGTTGTATATTTTGATACAGTCAAACGTACACCGTAACTGGTTGTTCTATAAAGACTGATGTTGGATATACCACAATCTATGTAGAGGGATATGGTTGGTCGATATAGGATAAGTCCCTCCTACATAATGGGAGTAATATCTTAAGCCACTTGATTAAGTGAGACTAGAAATGCATGGCGATGCTCAAATAAGTTGATATTAGATGTCATACTTATTTGTATATCGTAGTCTGCTTAAGATATCAAGGAACATGGAATGGACAATGCAAGTGTGACTATTCCATGACTTGTGTCCAATCTAGAGATAAAGGACTTAAGGATTATTGCATAAAAGGTTAATCATAAAAAGGTTATGTCGAATCATGATCTCTTGTGACTTAGGTAGCAATGATGCATTGCTAGATGCCACTCATTGTTCGTAGCATTAGAATCGTTCTAATGTTACTGCTAACGTTACAAGAACCTACAGGGTCACACCCTATAGTTGAAATGAACGGAAGAAACCATAGTTGGTATTGTTTTTGGGGTCGCTTGAATTAAATTAATTATAGAATTAATTTAATTTGGTAATCAAATTTCCAACACATTATGTACAAGGTTGTTGTACGTATAGTGAGGACATAAATTTGGTTAGCATAAGAATTCAAATAAATATATGGTTTACCGAACTTATATTATAATTAATGTAATTATAATTTTCGGATTAAAATATTATTATATTTATTTAATTCTTAAAAAAAACCCTAAAACAAAAGGATATATATAATCCCGTTTTTCTTTGTTTGAGTCTAGCAGCCTTCAAAGAAAAATAACTCTCAAAATTGTTTTGGGCCGTTCGTAGTCAACTGGGTGGATTACGTAGAGGCCGGAATCACGATAGATTGCGGTTTGATTCGACAGCAGATTAGACTACTCGTTGTTGAGGTGTTGCTGTCTACTCTGAATAAACATTAGGTAATTTCGCAACCTCTTTCACCCCGATTCGTTCCTCACACATGGATCCCTAGTTAAGATCGCCGAATTTTTATTTTTCGCTGCGCCATAGGGGTGCCGACGATCCAACATTCATAAACCACAAGTTGCCAATATATCAATTTTGAATTATGTAAATAATGCCTAAATGTGTCATGGAGTGAATGCTTTTAGTATACTTTCTTTTAATCTTTGACAATGACTTCTTGTAGCATTCTTGGGCACTCATTGAGCTTCGTAAAGCTCACACTTGTGTTAAATATTTTGTAGAGATATAGCTTTACCGAAGAATGGGAAGTGGGCACGCAAAGTGATCCAAACAAGGCATTACGGTTAAGTATGTGCTTGTGATTTGAATTCCCTTAATAAAGGCAATGTGGGTTACTTTGGTAGGAATAGACTTTTCTTTTTGGTACTACAAAAATGGACATTATGGACTGTTGTTAAGGACTATGAATTTTGTCTTGTGTTTTGTTTGATGTTTGTGAATGATGATTTTGAATGTGCATGATGTTGGTTGAGGTTTTATGATAAAGAATTGCATGAATTTTCGTTTAAAAAGTGATAAAAACGTGTGAACAGTATTCAATAAGTTTTGGTATGTTTTAAATGACCAAATAGGTCAAAATAAGCATGTAGAATTATGAGAAAACCATGATATGCAAATATGGTGTGTTGAGCAATTGAATTGTTGTTAAAAAGCATGTCTACTAGCATGATCATTTACTTGAGGGGTCAAATCTTGCTATTGAATGTTATCAGGTATTTGAACATGTTTTAGATGATGAATGTATGTTACGTGACTTGTTATAATTAATAAATAGGCCTAAATGCACAAAATTGTATGCTGGGTAGTGTTCAAAGTTGAAAAATGTAGGTTTTGGGTTGTTTCTGTAAAAATCTACAAGTGATGTCATGATGACGTTCAAGAGTAGTCGGGATGACCAAAATCTTGTCGTCGTGACAAGAGGCCCTTCCTAGATCACGTTGCAATGAGGTAAGTCGTGTGGTCATAACTTGGCACACTGAGTGTTTAAGTCTTGTTTTGTTAACTTTGCAATTTAGTCCAACACATTTTAAATTAAATTGGAGTCCAAAAACACTATGAAATGCTTTGAAAATTTTCACACTAATGATTTAGATGTTAAATTGCGTAATTCTTAAAATGATTTTGAAATATGGTTATTTTGTACATTTTGTTTTTTTTACGATGTAGTCCCTAAAGCTTAGGTTTTAAAATTAGATAAAAAAAATATTAACCGTTATAAACTTATTCTTTCAAATAATGAATTTAATAAAACCCTAGAATAAAAAGGTCCCCTAATTTGTTGTTTTATAAGTGTTATCTTATGTTGAATGTAAAAAGAAAAAAATACCCTTGGATGTCGTTTGAATGTTTTGTTAGCTAAAAATATATATAAAAAAAAAAGAATGTTTTGTTAGCTAAAAATATATAATAAAAAAAAGAGAATGTTTTGTTAATTAGGATTCATTTGTTTATCTTTGTTTACTTTTTGTTGGTTATGCATGATTATGTTGTGATGCCAATGGTGGTCTGTAGTGTGGTCACGTAAATGACAAATGTGCCGTTTCGGATTCGAGTTGGACCGTCCCAACCGAATTTTTGGCACCGCAAATGATGGAGAATTGGAAGGTGAGACAAGGAGTAATACAATCAATCAACCCAAAGTTGACAAGAAATGAGATGAGTGAACCCATTTTTTTTTCTTCTAGCAAGCTATGAGTTGAGCTCCACAAGATCTAATTGATTATTAATTCTAGGAAGGGATAGCAAAGGGCAAAGGGAAGTGGGTTGATTGCTGCGAGAAATTGCAATCTTTAAAATACATATCTGGATGGGACACAAAGACTAAGTTAGAAACTATTTTTAGGGATCATAAATAAATTATATTTTTTTTAAAGTTAAAATGTAATTTTATTATTGTATTAATTTATATCTTTAAAATGTTTAAAAGATTAAATTAAAATTTTATTATCTTCAACATGAAAATGGAATTTTATGGTTTACTCATTTATATTTTATAAAATATAAAAGACTAATGTAATAATTTTTCATTTTAGGGACCTCTACCCCTATGTCATAGTGCAACCTTGTAGTAGGGGTGTTCATTCGGTTAACCGACCCGAAATAATATTAACAAAATTAACCGACCTTTCAAAATTTTTAACCGTTAACCGAACCAAAATTTTTTCAAAAAAAATTAACCGAACCGAAATTTTTTCGGTTAATTTGGTCGGTTAACCGAATTAACCGAAAATTATATATTTTTTATTTTTGGTTAAAAATTAACTGAATTACCCGAATTAACCGAATTACCCGAATTAACCGAATTAACCGAATTGAATCACTACATAATTAAATTATTTTTAGACTTTTAGACTTTAGTTTTAGTTTTAGAATTTTATTTTTATTTATTAAATTATTTGTAATTTTTATGATTGGGTTGGGTAATTGGGTTGGGTTGAATACTTGGGTTTGGATTGGGTTTAGGTGAATAGTGGGCCTATTTATATATTATAATTTTATTTATTAATTTTTTTGATTAAACCGAAAAAATTCGGTTAACCGACTGGTTTCGAACCGAATTAACCGTTAACCGAAAAATTAAAAAATAATTAACCGACCCCGACCAAAAAAATTTGGTTAACCAACCGATTAACCGAATTCGGTTGGTTAACCGAATTTTTTCGGTTGTACCCGAATTTTGCACACCCCTACCTTGTAGTGTCATGATAGGGTAGGATGTCAAGGGGCCATTCATATATAGGGCAATGGCAAAGGATAGGGAAACCTGAGGAAGGGTAAATCTTTTGTATTTAAGAAAGTTTCTTCATTTCAAACATATTTACGTTTTCTGATAGTGTTTCTATAAAAACGTTTTAGCATTTTATAAGGATGGACAGTCTATAGCGGTTGGGCTGAACCACCAGTTATGACTATTGAGATTATTAACCGAGTTGAGTGGGAGCCTCCATCCAAATGTCTCACAAACTTACAACCGAGTGAACAAAGTTGTGTTTATGACACCCTGTCAACTCCTTTCGTGGCGCTCCTGAGGCTGATGGTAGGCAGGTTCTAAGCTAAGGCCCTAATACTGAAAATTAGTAATAGCATCTATATTCTACAGTAACTGAAGATAGGCCAAGCCAACTTGGCTCTCTGTGGATGACAGAAATCCAACTGTGACAAACACCTTAACACATGAACCACAAACTCAGATTTTTCAACCAAAAAAAATATCCAGAATGAATGGCCCACTTCTAAAGCAAGCATCCAACAATCTCTTTGAAACAACATGAAAATGACAAAAACACAAGCCCATTTCATATAAAACTCCCTCAATCACCCAACTCCTTTAGTAGCAACTGATCTTTTCTGCGATTCAGAAGAAAATGGCTGCACTCACTTCAATTACCCCCAACCCAGCTTCATCCTCTTCAGTATACTCCAATTTCAGGACCTCTCCATTGACTCTCTCTTCCCAGATTATTGCAGACTGTTCTTGCCTTTTGAGTGTAAGATCAGGTCTAGCATCAAGGCAAAGACTGGCTTCCCGGAATCGGCGGTGCCTAATTATCCGAAGTGCAGCAACAAAGCCTGCAAAATCACCAGGTACCACTACTGTTGTAGTCCAACCTTAATTTAATCATAAGATGAATGGTCGATTGAACCTCAGGCTCAGGAACAAAACAAATTGGCTGACCTGATTTTGATTTTCTTCTCTTCTTTTGGAGGGATTAGCTGAAGAAGATTGGAAGGTCAAGAGGGAACTTCTCTTGGAGAAAAGGGTATTCCATCTTCCACTCTCATGCTTAAGTACACATTTTGATGCTGCATACATACTTGGAAAATTTAAAATCGTCACTCTCACCGGTTGATACAACAAACAACCCGTTCCCCTTATAAGTTGCTACCTAATGATTCTATATTTAGAGGATGGAAGTAAAAAGCTAGAAATATTTATAAATACCATCAAATATCATGAATTGAGAAGAAGAATCCCCTAAGGGGGGATAAAGCTCCTGTACACAGGTGAGTGTCTGTAAGGATGACAACGCAAGCATAACAACAGGATTACCCTTTGCTTGCAGGTAAGAAGTGTGGATGCAAAGGAAGCTTTTCGCCTTCAAAAAGAGAATAACTTTGTGATTCTCGATGTACGTCCTGAAGCAGAATTTAAAGAGGTCAGTCGGTTCATTACAACAGGAAAATAATCAGTCACGAAAGGGGCGTTTCAGTTAATGCTGCTAAATTTGATGCCTTTTGATGCAGGCTCATCCAGCAGGTGCTGTTAATATTCAGATATATAGGCTTATAAAGGAGTGGACGGCATGGGATATCGCCAGGCGTGCAGCATTTGCATTTTTTGGCATATTTTCCGGCACAGAAGAGAACCCTGAGTTTATGCAAAGTAGAATCAAGTTCCCTATTTTTCTTCTATTGTCCACCACCATTTCCTACTTAGCAGTTACAAAAGGAACTAACTGTTTGTTATCTAAGCAGGTGTAGAATCAAATTTTGGCAAGGACGCAAAGATAATAGTGGCGTGCACAACTGGGGGTACAATGAAGCCATCCCAAAATCTACCTGAAGGTCAACAATCCAGGTATTTACAGCATTTTGATTTTATACAAGCTTATAGCATGCATTATAGGCCTAATTAGAAATTACAAGCTTAATGTAGTTCAAATCTGATAGCTAGGTGTGGTGCTTAAATGAGAAGTAGATAGGATTAAACTAGTAACTAAACAAACCATCGACATTGATTAAAAGTGAAGCTCAAAAGGCCTAATTAGTAATTAGTAGTTGATGTTTGATGATTTTTCATTTCCCCTCAATCTAAGCAATTAAAGTTATTTATTTGCTGAACTTTTTGTCAACTAGAAGATACAAGTGCTTGCTTTTGAATCCTTGCAGATCACTCATAGCGGCTTACTTGCTTGTGCTCAATGGGTACAAAAATGTTTTCCATTTAGAAGGGGGTCTTTATACATGGTTCAAAGAAGGACTGCCATCAGAATCTGAAGAATGATATATCAAATGATTAGATGGTGCTTCCATCGAAGCTCAAATTTTGTCCTTAAGACTGATTTCTACCATTTTCCTTTAGGTTTTGAATGTGATCTCTTTTAGGCATTTTAATCATACTAAGAATCTTGTATCACCTTAAGTTATGTATGACTTTTTTTTTTCTGTTAAATGTGAAAAATTGAATGTATAAGTAGTAAAACCGAAGGTTTGCAACTAGTGGCAACAGCCAAATCATCAAATTTGACGTGATTCACAATGACCTGTCAATTATCAGTGTACTAGTTTAAACCATTTCATGTTTTACACGTAATTAAGGGTACCTTAAGACAAGGCCTTCACTCTTTCCTACTGAGTTTAGTGGTAAAAATCCATGGCCAAATACTTTGTTCAAATCCAAGCTGATGTTAATCGTGACAATATCGGGTGGGATAGAAGATAACTACCCCATTTGGGCAGTGAAAACGAGACCATATTTGAGTGCTTTTGACTTGTGGGATGGTTTTGAAATAGGTAGAGAAATGTTGAAATAGGTAGAGAAATAACTCTTTAGAGAGTAAATCCTATTATTACTCAAATGAAACAAAACAGAGACGAAATTGCCAAGAAATTCAAGGTTCTCTCTTGCACTCACTCTGTTGTCAGTGATGCAATTTTCACAAGGACACTATAGCAAATAGACTTTTAGCGGCGTTTTTTTAGGCCTATAGCGGCGTTTTTAAGCACTGTTAAAACTATTTGCGGCGCTTTCACAAGCGCGGCAAAAAATGTCGCTATAGACAACGCTAAATTTTGCGGCGTTTATGTGAAAAACGCCGCTATAGAACATGACCTTTAACGGCGCTTTACCCACAAACGCCGCTAAAGATCATGATCTTTAGCGCTTTTATCACAAACGCCGCTAAAGAACATGACCTTTAGCGGCGCTTTTATCACAAATGCCGCTAAAGAACATGACTTTTAGCGGCGCTTTACACATCAAAAACGCCGCTAAAGATCATGACCTTTAGTAACTTTTAAAAACATTTAAAAATATTAAATATTAAAATCAAACATTATTAATATAAAAAATTAATTAGTATTGAATATATACTTCTAGTCAAAGAGGTAGTATTTAAACATATAATAAATTAATATTTTTTAGTTAAATTATTGAAAAATCATGTTAATATTTAAATAGCAAAATTACAAGTTCAAATAGTGCAACTAATTGATTGCAAAAAAAAATGCACAAGTTCAAAATGTGCAGTAATAAACTTGAAAATTTATGGACTAAAATGGAAATTAAAAAACCCTTTGAAATTAGACTAAAATGGGTTTACTACATTCACTGTTTACTACATGGGTTTATTGCTTCTATAAACTCCAATTAGACATTGTTGAGGAAATATAACACATTCTGATAAAGTAACAAGCTAATGGATATTTTACTTCTGAGTTGTGACTTAATTGATTTAATTCACTCACTGCCATTGAAGGTGGTCTCTCCTCTTCAGCAGGTATTTCATGCAAGAACCTACCTCTGAGTAGTGACTGCAAAATTAAGATAAGAGTGCTGCTAGTTTAGCATGGCAACATGTGAAAACAAAAGGATTTTCATAGAGCAAAACCATATATATATATTAACATCAATCATCAAGACATGTGATCACATAACAGTCCAGAAGTAGTTTATAAAAGCTAATTCCATCACCGGCATACTTTTAATATTTTACTTTCATAAAAATTAAAACGTTTTCTAAAAACATACGAATGATGTTACTTTCATTCTTAACCACTATATAGCAAGTATTATCCTTCTACAAAGAAATAAAAGGTTAACCTCCTCTAGTTTCCAGCCTAGCATGAATCTATGAGAAAGAGGGATGAATGGTGAAAAACTTAGGTAACAAAAACTTATTTAAGGATTTACTATAAAAATAGAAGTCAACCAAGAGCATCATTGAAATTAATGGCAAGCGACTAAAATTCTAAAAATTCATTATGATAAATGACGATGGCAAACTTCGAAGATTTTTTTTAAGAAAACTTATTAGGGAACATAGAAATAAAATACCTTAAATTTACTTAAATTTGAAGCAAACTTCTAAAAAAAAAGAAGTAAATTAATACCGAAAACAAGAATGAGAGAGAAGCTATGAGAGATGGAATATTGATTCCGAATATAGTGACAAGTGGCAAAGCATTTGTGTCAATCAAAGTTCATAGCTATGCTAAGGACAGATGCTCCATAAAATAGAAGTCTAAACTTAAGTCAAATTTTCTTTATAGAACAGTTTTAAACAAAATCAATTAAGAAATAAAAGAAAAATGGGAAAAAGAAAGCCAACAACAATTACCAAGGAATAGAACCCATTTTTGGCAAAATGTTAGCAAAAACTAACAGTAATAAAGCAGTCATACAAACTTATTACCCAGATTTCAATGCAACCTAAATGCCAGCCAAACAAACATCCAGACAATCAATCAAATTTCAACAAACACCCATCAATCACAGTATATTTGTTAATGTTTTAAAATATCACCCAATTATGTGTCCTTGACAACCGCCTAGCAAGAGCATAGATGCAATATGCAACGTCAGCCCGAGGCCGAGCAGCAGAAATGGCAGCGAAAATGGCTGTGAAAATGGGAAAAAAAACCAAGTCTTATACTATTTTATCAAACTAACTCAAAAATAAATTATATTTATAAAAATAACCTAAGTTTAAAAATAATCACCAAAATAATCTAAAATAAACAGTACTCACTCTTTTTTTGCACCAATGATTGCCTAATCATTTTGTCAGACTTAAAAAATTATTTTTTTGAGTTTTAGCCTGTTAATGGTCGGAACCCATGTATTTTTTTTAAAAAATTGTATAATACTGATATACGAAAAATAAAAAAAAGAAAAAAAAGAAATTTTTGGTGCTGGCTTGTCAATGGCCGGCACCCAATGGTAAAAAAAATTTTTGCTTTTTTTTTCGTGTCAGAGTCAGATATAATTATACGAAAAAAATAAAAAATTTTTTTTGGGTGCTGGCCTGTCAATGGCCGGCACCCAGTACAATTTAAAAAAAAATTCTTTTTTTTCGTGTTAGAGTCAGATATAAATATACGAAAAAAATTAAAAAAAAATTTGGGTGCTGGCCTGTCAATGGCCGGCACCCAGTACAAATTTTAAAAAAAAATTTCTTTTCTTTCGTGTCAGAGTCAGATATAAATATACAAAAAAATTAAAAAAAAATTTTAGGTGCTGGTCTGTCAATGGCCGACACCCAGTACAATTTTTTTTAAAAAAATTTCTTTTTTTTCGTGTCAGAGTCAGATATAAATATACGAAAAAAATTAAAAAAATTTTTTTGGGTGCTGGCCTGTCAATGGCCGGCACCCAGTACAAATTAAAAAAAAATTCCGTGTCAGAGTCAGATATAAATATACGAAAAAAATTAAAAAAAAGTAACTTTTTTTTACTGTTGGGTGCCGGCCATTGACAGGCCAGCACCCAAAAAATAATTTTTTTTTCTTTTTTTTTCTTTTTCGTATATCAGTATTATACAATTTTTTAAAAAAAATACATGGGTTCCGGCAATTGACAGGCCAAAATCTAAAAAAATATTTTTTTTAAGTCTGACACAATGATTAGGCAATCATTGATGAAAAAAAGAGTGAATACTGTTCATTTTAAGTTATTTTGATGATTGTTTTTAAATTTGGGTTATTTTTATAAATATAATTTATTTTTGGATTAGTTTGGTAAAACAGCCTATTTATAACGAATCCATAAAGTGCTGAATCACTGTAATTAGAATGTGGGTATCCACCTCTAATGTGTTTTTCTTTTGCAGGGCGTTCATGATGATTTGTGGCCTTGACCATAGCAACATCCAAATCCTGCAAAACAATAATAATAAATGCATAATCAATAAAGATCAGCAACAGCCATAGAGTGTAAGTTTATTTATTAATTTAAATTAATTTTTAAGAGTGTAAGTTTTAACAAATAAAAATTAAAATCGAATGTTTATTTATTCATCATTTATGATATTATAATGATGGTAAAGATATTTTGATATATGATACTAAATTAACAAAACAAATTTTTAAGTGTATATTTATTTCAAGATTTTTAATGTAATTCCATATAAATTAATAGTAATATATGCTAAATATGTATATATTTATGTTAAAAATTATCGTAATTATTGTAAATTTTTAAATAATCTAATTAATTAATATAAAAACCAATATGGAAAAAATAAAAGAATATACGTATTTATTTTGATATTTTTCCCACATTAATTATATTCATTTAAAAATGTTTAAACCAGCCTTAAAAGAACTATAAACTAATTTTTTTATTAAAAAAAACTAAAAATTCCATTTACATGATTTATTCAAAATATAACTGGACAAAATTCAATTTAATAAATATTTTAAAAAATTTATTCAAATTCATCATTATTAATAAGCGGTTATTTCAAAATTAAATGTAACAATTAAAATTTAATAAGGACTAACATCATAATTAAAAAAAAAGTAAATTGATTTCAAGAAGAGAGATTAAGTGTAACAACTCGATGATTGTATTTACTTTTTTCTATCTTATAGCATCATCCTAAAGCAAGATTAATTGGGGAAACATCTCCATTCTTAAATCCTAATATCAATTCCAATCCCAGGCTTGTATTAAAACGCATTGCGGGGTACAAACAAGTGCATTTCATTCAAGTAATTATCTAATCACAATGCACAAATTCTCAATGAATATCAATGACTTAAACCAAATAAAAGGTCCCAAACTTAGTCTATTATGTTCATTAACATCATAAAAAAACACCAATTACATCCTAATAACAATTTCAACTCCAAAGTTGACTAAAGAAGAAGCTTTGCAAGATATGAAAACATAAGTGCATTTCCATTCAAGTAAATTGTTGTGTTGTAATCACAAAGTTCAAATGAAAACCAATGACTTGAACCCATAAAAAATTCAACTTAGTCTATTGTATTCGTTAACATCAACATAAAAACATCAATTACTTCTAATAACAATTCCAACCCCAAAGTTCAATTAAAAAGCATTGCAGGATACACAAATGCAAATGTATTTCCATTCAAGTAATAATAGTGTTTTAATCACAAAGCTCCAAATGAAAACCATGACTTAAACCCATTATAGATTACAAACTTAGTCCATATGCTCATTAACATAAACATTAAAAAAACATAAAATAAAATACTTACTTGATACCAAGATCAATGTGCTCTTGGATACCGAATCCAAAGCAGCCAGTATCACTGAAGTTCCTTCTCAAAAGCTCATATTCTTTAACCTTCAAACCACTCTCAAGAAGCTGCATAACATTATGACATAGCAGAGGTAAAGAGCAACCTGTAACCAAGAAAATAAATTACATTTTCTCTACGGTCTATAGAGAACTGACAATCGAAGAACCAAAAGTAATAGACATAATATAAATTATTAACTTGAGAATAGTTGATCTTTTCTCTTCCAGCAACCTGCACAACTCGACTTTTAACCCTACAACTTGCATGATAGATTGACTTGTATTTGACTCTAACTCTAATTGTTGGCATGGGATAGGGGGACGACCGGTATTATAGGAGAACAATTCCTACGCCTACGCATATTTACACAACAAAAAAAAGAAGAAGAAGAAAAAAGAATTTTTTTAAGCAAAGACATAAAAAGAAACTGAAACAGAGATTCTTCACCTTCTTCAACCTTTTTTTTTATCTATTTATTTCAGCGAACAACCAATGGCATCTTAGTAAAGGCAATGTAAAAGAAAGGAGGGAAACAAAGCGCAAAAACCTCCTTATTCCCCTCTTTGTTTTCTTTATCTTTCAACTTCTCTTCCTCCGATTTCTTCTCATCTAGGGTTTCTGTCGCCATAGAAATCACCAGTAAAATTAAAGGAAACTGTGTGTTCCCTTGAAAGCCTAAAATTAAAAGAAACCCTAACAGATCGAGAGAAAATGAGTAGCTAAGGTGAGTGAATTCAGTGTAGTGAAGTGAAAAGGAAAAAGAAGTGTGATTGGTGTAGGTGTATTGACTGGTGTTGTTGGAAATGGGAAATTTGGAGGATTTTAGCTGAAGAAAAACAAACTTTTATTTGGGGGATTTAGGGCGCACGACGGAGATGAGAAGAACGGATAACCAAAAATCATTTTTTGGGACGGGATTTTGATTATCTTTTGCGGCGTTTTTGTGAAAAACGCCGCAAAAAATCATTTCATTTTAAACAAAACGACGTTGTTTTGTTTTGCTAAAAATCTTTTATTTTGGCTGCTAAAAATTATTAGTCAAGTTATTTTATAAAACATTTATTATTACTATTTTTTATAAATTGGATTAAATTGCTGTAATTAATTATTAAGTTAGAATTATCCAATGTAAGCAACCAATCTCTCACATATCAAATTTCTATTAAAGATTGTGACGTGAATTATGATTTTATATTATTCTTTTTCGATCTAATCTCCATTTTATTAGAGATATTTCTTCCTAACTAAAATATAACTATTTTGCTAGATGTTCGATGTGTAATGATTTTAGTTTTTGTATTTCATTTTTATTTGTTAATATATAAATTAAAAAACACTAATTAATATAAACCCTAAACCACTAACCCCTATCCTCTAAACCCTAAATCATAAACCATAAACTATAAACCCCAAACTCTTAACCCCTAACCCCTAAACCTTAAACCCTAACCCTTAAACCATAAACCATAATCCCTAAACCCATAATCCATAAACCTTAAAATAGTAACTCCTAACTTTAAACCTTAAATCATATACCCTAAACCATAAACCCTAAACTATAATGATAATTAATTCAATATTTTAAAATTAATACTATCTATTTTACGATTATATAAGAAATTATTTAATATATAAATTAAAAAACAATCAGTCATGTACCCAAAAAAATTTAAATTATTTTAAATAATAATATTTTAATATTTTTATTTTTAACAAATATTTTTCTATAGCGGCGTTTTTCAAAAAGCGCCTAATGCTCGATCTATAGCGGCGTTTTTTAAAAAGCGCCACTAATGCCACTAAAGTTCAACATAAAACGATGGCGTTGTGCTTAATTTTTTTTGAGACGTTTTTCAAAAAGTGCCGCTAATGCTCGACCTATAGCGGCATTTTTCAAAAAGCGCCACTAATGCTCGATCTATAGCGGCATTTTGACAAAAAACGCCGCTAATGCTCGATCTATAGCAGTGTTTTTCAAAAAGTGACGCTAATGCCACTAAAGCTTATCATAAAACGAAGGCGTTGTGCTTAAGTTTTTTGCGGCGTTTTTTCAAAAAGCGCCGTTAATGCTCAATCTACAGCGGCTTTTTTTAAAAAGCGCCGCTAATGCTCGTTCTATATTGGCATTTTTCAAAAAGCACCGCTAATGCTCGATCTATATTGGCGTTTTTTGTCAAAACGCTGCTAAAAATACCGCTAAAAACCTATTTTGCTGTAGTGGGATAATAATGACCTCTAAAATTGCCAAAAATACTTGGGACAAACTTAAGGAGGAATTTGAAAGAAGTGACAGGACCAAACAAATTGAAGGGCTGAATTTAGGGAGGAAGTTTGAAGTTCTTAAGATGAAAGAGTCTAAGATTGTCAAAAATTATGCTGGTAGGTTCACGAAGGTTGTGAACCAATTTAGGTTGCATGGTGAAGACCATTCAGATAAAAGGATAATTGAAAAGGTGCTTGTAGGGGTTCCGGAGAGGTTAAGTAAAAAAGTATTCCCATATCAACTTTGTCCCTTTATAAAAATTATTTTGTAAAGGATTTTACACATTTAATATTTAATTAATTTTTTAAATATTATATTTTTAATTACAGTAATTAATTTAAAATAATATTTTTCATTTAATTTATTGACTATAATTAAAATATATTAACTTATCAATTCAGATATTATAATAGAAAATTTTCAAATAATAATTAAAGTATTTTTAACATATTCAACATACAATATAATTTTATTTTATATAATAACGTAGAGTAACATTATTCAAACTAATAACTAATTAACATAATTAAGTTTAATATTAATTAAGTGATAATTAAAATACTTAGAATTCTATTCAAGTAATAACTTTATTTCACATCAATAAAATTACGACAACTTTTGTTTACATAAAAAATTAACTAATAATTATAAGTTATAAATTATAAATTATAATTATAATCATAAAAACTTTTTCCTTATATTTTATAATTAGAGATCTATTCAAGAAATAACTATTTATTTTTTTAAATGTCTAATTATTTCAATTTCTATTAAATTATAATTATTTTTAAATGTGAATTTAGTAATATGCTGCAAAATAAAGGGGATTCTCGTAAGTTCAAATTTTTTTCCAAACTCATGCTTATATATATTATAGATAATTAGAGTTGGCATAATGAAAGTTTTAGAATTTTTTTGAAACAAACTTTTAATTGTGATATCAATAGCAATATATCCGATCAAATTAACTTCAAAAAGGTGTTCGAATTTGTTGATCAATCCAAATTGAAGTCCAAATCTCTCAAGTTTTCAATCGAATGATCTTTATTGTTCTCGAACTTTCAAATGCTTAGAAAGTAGGCTCTAACTCAAAAAATTGAACACGACGAAAACCAAGACTTCCCACGGGGATGTTGTTAGCTCATATGATCAAATCGAAATTACAAAGAGGGGTGAATTGGCTTTTAAAAAAATTAGGAAAGCTAGAGAGAAGTGATAGAAAATCGAACACAAGAATTTAGAGTGGTTCGGCCCCAATTGCCTACTCCACTACCTTAGCTTTCCATAACTAAGTATTTTATCAAATTCACTAATTTGATCAACCTTTGAGGACAATGTTTAACCTTACGACTCCCTTAAGATTTCTAGCCAAATCTTAAGACACAAACCCTCTCAAAGAGATAAAAATAATCAAATAAAGAAATAATTCGTAAAATATCAAAATGTTTACAAATTAAGCTCAATTATAATGAAAAACACTTGAGCAAGAGAATAGAAATAAAACTCATAAGTGTATGAAGGACAAATATGGAAGTATTTGGCACAAAGGTTGTTTGATTGATGATTTTTGATTGAATATGTTTTCTTGTTGTTGTAGGATCTTTAGAAGCTAGTATTTACACCCCTTAATTGAATTCCAACTATTGTGGTTGTTAGAGGTACGAATAGAGCAGTTGGGGATGTGAAAACCATATCATTTAACTCACCTACAACAACAATTATCAATACCACATAAAAATGTATCAATATTTTTTGCAATAAATGCTAAAGTCACTGACTGTTGGAGCTGAAATACTGATACTGGACAAATTTTATCGATAACATATAAAGGTATCGATACCTGTAATGCCGCAAAACATTAAGTTTTTGATTTGTTAAATGTTGTTAGGTAATTTGTTTTAGTTTAGTGGTTAAGTGTTGTGGGTAGTGTGTGAGAGGTTCTGGGTCTGATTCCTTCTCTTTTGAATTTTTGTTATTTTTGTCCCTATCTCTATCCTTGAGCATTTTTTTTAAATTTTATTTTTGTTCCATTTGTGACAGAATGAGTTTGTTGGTTTAGTGGTTAGGTGTTAGCTTATACTTTGGGTCTTGTATTTGAATCCCTGTAGGCGCAAATGAAAATATTTTTGCTTTTCCCCAATTGTGCCACTCATATGGTAGAGTTTGAATTTAAATTGAATTATGAGGGAATCTGATTAGTTATCAGTAAATCTAGTTAGTGGGATAATATTGTGTTTTTTTAAATAATTATTTTCCAAAAAATTCTCCCATTCCCTTTCAAGTTTTTACCATTTACCTTTTCCCTAATTTTTCCCCAAAATTTCCTCACACGTTTTTCACTTTCTCACACCCTTCTTTCACTTAGTTTTTTTTTCAATTCTAGTGATTTATTTTCTTCTATTGTTACTCATTTGGGTTTATCTTCTTTTTTTTTATGATTTCTTTTGAATATATCTCTTCTTCCATTCTTTGGTTCATTTGTGCCATCGTTTTGGGTTGCTGTGCAATTTTGATTGATGTTCTTCGCTTGGTACGGTGTATATCTCTGTAACTAAGTTCTGTTTAATTTTGGATATAATGTTGTTTCGTTTCGTAAGCAAGGTTTGGAGGAGTATGCGTGTGTGTGTTTTTGTGATATTCGGTCTAATTGTTGGTATTGGTGTACTATTAGGGGAAATTTGTGAGTCTCATGATGACCTTCCGGTGAGTTAAGGAAATTTTGGGGGTTGCTATTATTTGGGTTAGTTTTCGTGTGTTGAAGGATTGGTTTGTGAAATTAGAAGCGAGTGATCAATTGCTGATAGTCGAATTGGTGATTTGGTTTTGTTTAATTGAGGCTAATTAGTCGTGTTAAATCTTGATTTTAGGTTCAATAATTGTGAACAATGCAAAGTTAAAAAAGGGACTGTCGACGCCACACTGCCGTGTGCACCACATGGCCGTGTGAACCATACGGGCGTGTGGGCTCATTTCTTAAAATTTTACCCTAGGTCTGTATTTGATGTGAAAATCAAAATTTCTGTGGAGTTCGTATGGTATAAATAAGAATGTAAATCATGATGTTTGATGCTCTATTTCTATTAAATGTGACTAATGAACACATTATATGTATGTTATATGTATTAGCATGATGTGTTTTATGCCAAAGTGATCTAAAATCTGATGTGTATAACATGTATGTCCTACACATATTAGTTTTCCATGTTCATCTTGGTGGGATTATGATTATGGGGGAATTGTTGGCAGTTTAATAATATATCTTATATGATGGTTAATGCCATAGATCTGTTCTGGTGGCTTTGTTACACCTATCTAATTCTGGCAGCTAGACTGCAATTTTTCTAAAAAGTGACATACTATCACTTAGTGATGTGTATGGTTGGATAGGTATTTATTATACTAATTGGTGTGTAGAGACGGTCCGAGATGGTGTGTAGCGAATGGGGGTAGGATTGGATTCTGTATCTGTTTATGCATCAATAAATGAAATGAATTTGATTTTGTATTTAAGCATATATATGTATATTATTTGCTAATTCATATGTGTTTGAATTATTGATTGAAATAAGTTACACATTGAGCTTGTAAGCTCGCTTTCTGTTTGTTTGCTCTCAAGTAATCCACAGACTTAGGATGGATCAGTGTGACGGAGCTCGGATATACAAAAATTGCAATTCTTTTGATCATGTCAGTTTTAATATGATTTTTCGTTGGATTGTTTATTGTACTTTTGAGGATAATTATATGTTTTGAGTTTTATTTTCATTTGAGCTATTATTAACGTCTTTGGTATATTAATTTGAACTGCAACATGTCGAATTTCAAAATCCTGATTGTGTTTCCAAAACTCAGTTTAACTCAAAATTTTTGCTACAAAACAAAGTGATTGTATAAATATTCTTCCACAAATTTTAATGAATTAGTAAGAGAAAGTGCTTTTCGAAAAAACTGGAAATTTTATCAAAAGCTTTTAGTGTTAATTTTATGGATTCAAATTGACTTATAGTTTTCCGAACGAGTTGTAGTAATTTCTCCAGATTTGACCATAACGTCCAGGCTGAGTTTGAGGTTTTACATTTGGTGGTATCAGAGCTTAGGTTCAAAACTCGGGCTGTGTTTTTTTTGGGTTCAAATTCTTATGAAAATATTTTGAACAAATTGTATTTCTGATTAATTCTGAAAAATGAGTTTATGAGAATTCCGAGTCTCCGATGCTGGTCTTATAAGTACTTCTCCTTTAGTTATACTCTGTAGTTTAGAAAGACACTGTAGTGTTAGAAATACTTTGCTTTAGCTAAAGACTGTAACAACTCTATAAAAGTTTTGATAAAATCTTAGACATGAGATTTCTGATAATAAACTTCAATTGATTCATAAAATTTTGAAATTATAGATAATATAAGCATAATGAGTATGCGCGGAAACCATGGATGAGGTACCCGTGGACATGGTGAGCGTCGAAGAGGGGCTCGAGTTGAGCCATCTGCGATAGGCAGTATGCCCAATTTAGATACGAGTGATATCGTTGGGACGCCTACTTTTGAGACTAAGTCTCAGGATTAGATTGTTGATGATGATGCATTGTCCCAAACTATGTTGAAAGTGTTGGAGAGGGTCGCTGGAGCCTATACTGGATCAGGTAGCCGTGGGTTGATAATGGAATGACTCTGAACTAATAGGGTCGAATTATTTAAGGGCATTGCTGGGGTTGCCTCGAATGTGGCTGAATATTGGTTGGAGGCCACTGAGAAGATCATGAATAACTTGGACTGCACCCCGAGCAAAAACTAAAGGGTGTAGTGCCTTTGCTTCGCAATGAAGCCTACTAGTGGTGCAAACTGTTGAGCAAAACACCCAACCAGAACGGGTGACTTGGACCTTTTTTTGTGGCACCTTCCAGAATAAGTATGTGGGGGCGAGATATATTGAAGCTCTTAGACTCGAGTTTATTGGGCTGACTCAGGGGATAGATCTGTAGCTGATTGGGAGGCTGAATTCCTATGATTGAACAGGTATGCTCGAAGCATGATTGAGAATGATTATGAGAAGAGTGTTTGTTTTGATAACAGATTGATATATGACATTAAGGTTCTGGTAGCTCTGTAGAGAGAGCGAGTCTTTGAAACTTTAGTGAAGAAGGTGAGAATAACGGACGAGATTAAACGTGTGGAGCACAAAAAGAGGGATAAGGAGAGGGGCCATAATAAGTATAATATGTATAATATGAAAATAACGGAGGAGATTAAACGTGTGGAGCACGAAAAGAGAGATAAGGAGAGGGGCCATAATAAGTATAATATGGATTCGGGTCCTTCTAGTTCTACTTAGTGGCCTAAGAAACATGCCAAGTTTGGTGGGCCTATGCAGGTTGAGGCATCGGTTGTTAATGATGGGGTTCAAATTTGTCAAGACTTTGGTGGGCACCATTCTGATGAGTGTTAGAAGAGATTGGGAGCTTGTCTGCGACACGGGTTTGTGGAGCACTGTATTAAGGACTATCCACTTTGAGTCGATTAGGTGAAAGTTATAGCTCCTAGTTTGGTTTTGCCTCAGAGGGAAATTCAAAAACCACTCAAGGCTATGGTCAAGCTAGGGGTGGTAATGGTATAGGTAGAGGGCAGAGAGCACCGAACAGAGGTGCTAATTAGGCTGAGGCAAGACAACCTGCTTTGGTATATGCGGCTAGGCACCATGAGGATAGAAACATGATCCATGTGATAGTCGGTATTTATCCATTCTCTTCCTTATTTTGTACTAAAAGATATCTGTTTAACCCTTTCATACATAGCTAGTATTGTTTCTGTTAATTTGGGAATCCTTGTTAAGAGTACTTCTGGTGAGATTTCTGTGATTAGTTCGTTGGGTCAGTCAGTGCGAGTTAATAAAATTTATACGAAGTGGTCGTTAGAGATACAAGGTGTTCTATTTCCAACTAATCTAGTGGAGTTACCATTCGGGGAGTTTGATCTGAAACTAGGTATGGACTGGCTCGTGGAGCATCGAGTTGGTTAGGATTATGCTTCTAAGAGAGTAACTCTGAGATCTGAGGATGATGTGAAAATTCTTATGGTTGGTGAGCATCTAAATTACCTCTCTAATGTAATCTCCGCTCTAGTAACTGAAAAGTTAGTCTGAAAAGGGTGTGAAGTGTTTCTAGCATATGTGCACGACATGAGTTTTGTGGAATCTTCTGTTGAGGATATTCAAATAGTTAATGAATTTCCAGACGTCTTATAGGAAGAATTATTGAGGTTACCACCGGATAGAAAGGTTGAGTTCGATATTGAGGTTTTACTTGAAATAACTTCAGTGTCCATTGCTCCCTACTGTATGGCATCGAAGAAGTTTATGGAATTGAAAGTACAGCTTCAGGAACTTCTCGATCGAGGGTTCATCAGGCCTAGTGTGTCTTCGTGGGGAGCACCAGTTCTTTTTCTTAAAAAGAAACATGGTACTATGAGGATGCGCGTGGATTACTGCCAGCTGAATAAATTGATAGTAAATAATAAGTACCCACTTCCAAGGATTGACGATTTGTTCAATCAGTTTCGTGGGACATCTGTATTTTCGAAAATTGATCTTTGTTCTTGGTATCATTAGTTAAAGGTGAGAGAGGTTGATGTGCACAAGACAGTCTTCAGGACTCGTTATGGGCACTATGAGTTCCTTATTATGTCATTCGATTTGACTAATGCTCTGGCTGCATTCATGGATCTCATGTATCGGGTCTTCTAGCCATATTTGGATCAGATCATCGTGATTTTCATCGATGATATTCTAGTATACTTTAAGACTAAGGTTGATCACGATGAGCATCTTAGAGTGGTTATTCAAATACTCCAAGAGAAAAAGCTCTACGCTAAATTGAGCAAGTGTGAGTTCTGGTTAAGTGAGGTCACTTTTCTGAGACATGTGGTTGGAAACACAAGAATATATAGACTTTTTCAGCACCTTTTGAGTACTAATTCATGCACTTTCTAAGTATTTTTTGTCGAATTTTATAGTTTAATTATAAAATAATTAAATATCACTCCATTTATGAAACATATTGAATTTTAATTATTTTTATAATACATTTACACAATTTTATTTATTTTGGACAGTTTTACACAAAGGGTGAAAAAACAGCTCGGTAGTTGATAACTCTTAAAAATAGTTATATTTCATGCCTTTAGACCTAGCTAATTGCTGGTACTAAGGTACATTTAATTGCATTTTAGGATATTTCATTTGTATTTTCATCACTTTATTAGGACCTTGGACTGTGTTTAAATATTAGGTACTTTTAATTGCTTGTGGTAGGGTTGTGTTTGGTGATTTGACCAGTGCAGGTTGAGGAACAAGAAATAAAGGAGTCTAGTTTAGCCCAACTGTACTTGTAGTAGGAAAATCTACCTAAAAAGAAGGAGAAAATAATCTGGGATGTTGGTTTTTATCCTAGAAAAAAAATAATTTAAAAAGAGGAGAAAATAATATTGGGTTGTTGAAAAAAATTTAAAACAAGGAGAAGATAAACATAGGTTGTTGGATTTACCCAAGGGAAAATGCTATACAAAGCCATAGGAGGAAACCCTAAATAATGAAAAAAAAGGATGGAGATCCATAGGTGAAACTAGAGGGTAGCGGTTGAGTAGAGATGAAAAGAGGAAGACGAAAATAGTCCCACCCAACCATCGCAGGTCACTGTGCTGCTGGATTATGATTTGGACACGCGAAAGCTGTCTTCCTGTCGTTATTCTATTATGTCTTAACTATTTCTCTATGAAATGATTTGATGAAAAGAATGTTGAATGTTATTTTGGTTTTGAATTTTATTTGCCAACCCATGAGCTAAATCTCATAGGGTTGGGATTATATGATGAAACCTTTATTTTTTTCAATGGTTGAAGCATAAATCTGAATTAATTTACTGTTTCATTCAATTATTTTTATTTCAAAATTTTACGCGTGGAATCCCTAGACATAGACAACTATGAAGCATGGCCATAAACTAATTTAATTTTGAAAAGGTTTGATTAGTTGTACCAAAATTGAATGATATGAGCAAGTACTCGATAGATACTTGTAGTAAACTCTAGACATAGAGCAACGTTCATATAGAAGGAAACAGTGCAGGGTACCATATTAAAGGCCTATAGACACGGGTAAGGTAACTTGAGGTTTTTATTCTCGAAAAAAGCAAACCACTTTAAAACTCTTCTGAGTAGTAGATTGATTATGATTTGGCCGAGACATTTCTGACAGTAAGGGTAGATTCTTAGTAATTTCAACCTTCCATATCAAAATTGTATATCCCGTATCCCTTGCCGTAGTATCTTTGCCACCACATACTTAGTTTTTTATTTGTTCAGTTACATATTATTCATATAATCATTTTCATAATTGTCATTACATTTCTTCTCTCATTTTGCCATAGCATTTCCAAGTATTCATTAATTTCACATATTGCATACATCATTATTCCTTTTAATTGCCACTGCATACTTACCATAGTTTTACCATATCATTAATCACATTTTATTATAATAACTTGACCGTTTTTGTTCCTCAATCTGTTCCTCATGGGAACGATACTCGCTCATCAATTTATTACTTGATATAAGGTGTATACTTGCACAAATCACATATCATTTCACACGCGACAAGTTTTTGACGCTATTACCAGGGATCGACATTTTGGTGAAATTTGGTTTTGTTATTTTACTTAGTTCCATTAGTTTTATTTAACTTAGTTATATTTAATTTCTATAGGTTTGCCATCAGTGCATGAGAAGAGGCATTGCTGCTAACAAAGAATATCCTTTTAACCTAGGGATTGAAAGAACTTTACAAAGAAGGTGGAAAGAACTGTAAAAAATGGCTAGGAACGGGAATGATCCTAGCTTCAATGATACTCCGAATGGTCAACATGCTAATCCTCGTGTTAGTAGGGTGATAGATGATCGAGACAGACCAATCCAAGACCATGTTGTGGCAATTTTGGATGATTTGAGTCTAGGGATAGTCATACCACAAATACAATCTTAACAGTTTGAGCTGAAACCGATAATGTTACAGATATTACAAAAAGTAGTACAATTTAGTGGATTACCCACTGAAGATCCAAGACTACATTTACGAATTTTTCTAGAGGTTTGTGACTCGTTTAGACAATAGGGTGTTCTTGAAGATGCCCTGCAGCTTAAATTGTTTCCATATTCTTTGAGAGATAGTGCGAGAGCATGGCTGAATGCTTTACCGTCGGGAACAGTAGCATCATGGAATGATTTTCGCAAGAGATTTTTTCTATAGTATAATTCTCCAAATATGAATGCCAAGCTTAGAAATGACATCACAACTTTTCGATAATTGGATGATGAAACACTATATGAAGCTTGACAGGTGTTTAAAGGCTTAATTCGGAAGTGTCTGATGCATGGATTTCAACACTAGACTCATATGGAAATATTCTATAATTGTTTGAATGCGCTTACGAGGATGGTAGTTGATACTTTTGCCTATGGTACATTGTTGGATAAATCTTATAATGAAGCATATAAGATTTTGGAAAAAATTACCGACAATGACTATCAGTACCCTACCACAAGAGTTGGGACATATAAGAGAGTTGTTGGTACCATGGAGCTCGATGTAATTACTTCGTTGACAGCCAGGTATCTTCTTTAGCTAATATGATCAAAACAATGAAGAAGTGCACTACAACTTAGGAGATGAACTCAGTTGAACTGTCATGCGTTTATTGTGGAAAAGGTCATGTGTTTGATGAATGCCAACCAAACCCAGCACCGGTATACTACATGGGTAATTTTAACCACAGTAATAATCCCTATTCCAACACTTACAATCTGAGGTGGAAGCAACATTTGAATTTTAGTTGGAATAATCAAGGTGTGGGGAGTTCACACAATGTTGCAAGAGAAAATATCCACAATGCAGTGCCTGGTTATAATCATCTATGCCGAGGCAAAATGCCCAACAAGGTGAGGTATCATCTTCTAATTCTATTGAATCCTTGTTGAAGGAGTACACGACCAAAAATGATGCTATGGTTTAGAGTCAGGATGCGTCTCTCTGAGCTCTTGAAAATCAAGTAGGGAAAATAGAGAACATTCTAAATTCAAGGCCACAAGGAGCATTGCCAAGCGATACTCAAAATTTGAGAACTCAAGGGAAGGAGTAAAGCAAGGCCACCACTCTTTGAAGTGGGGCTCAGTTGGATGAAGTTGTTCAAGATGCCACGGTAGAGGAAGACAAATCTAGTCGCAATCAGGAAAAGATCTCAGAACCTACTAAACAACAAACAACACCTGAAAAGGGTACACAAAGAAATGTTGCAGCAGAATCAGATCATGTTGTCAATAGGAAGCCACGGAGAAACAATATCAGCAACCTAAAGGATGACAACCTTTACCTTTTTCTCAGTGATTCTAGAAATCTAAATAGGATATTCAATTTAAAAAGTTTTTAGATGTGTTGAAGCAACTCCATATCAACATACAGTTAGTGGAAGATTTGGAGCATATGCCCAATTATGTGAAATTTATGATAGCTATACTATTAAAGAAGCGCATATTGGGAGAATTTGAAACTGTTATTCCTAGTGAAGGGCGTACAGCAATGTTGATAAATAAACTACCTCCAAAGCTGAAGGATCCAAGGAGTTTCACTATCCCCTGTTCAATTGTAAATCATTATGTTGGTAAGGCGTTATGTGATTTAGGAGCGAATATAAATCTAATGCATATGTCTATTTTTAGGAAGCTGGGAACTGGGAAAGCAAGACCTACTACGGTTACGTTGCAACTGGCTGGTCAATCCTACGCCCATCCAAAAAGTAAAATTAAATACGTGCTAGTAAGAGTAGATAAATTTATTTTTCCTACGGATTCCCTTATTTTAGGATTTAAAGCTAATCGAGATGTGCCAATTATTCTTGGAAGACCTTTCCTTGCTACAAGTAGAACTTTAAACGATGGGTAGAAAGGTGAACTAACTATGAGGATGATTGATCAGCAAATCACGTTCAATGTATTTAATGTGCTAAAATGTGTTGATGAGAATGGAGAATGTCATGGCATTGGATTGATAGAAACAGTAGTGGAGGAAGAGTTCATGAGATTTCACCACAGCAATTCTGATAGTGATGAAGATTCATTGGAGCGGAGACTCTTGTGCACTTTGCTGGGGCAAAATATACCTTTCAATTTTGATGAACAATGCTTGGTAGCTCATGTATATTCACATGGAGCTGTTGATGTCAAGGACATGAAAACGGGGGACACATTTAAAGTTAATGGACAACGCTTGAAGTGCTACTAGGGTGCTCATGTAAAGTGAGACAAACAGTCCATTGATCTTCGAGATGTTTAACTTTAAGATCTTATTTTTTTATTTCATTTTGTCAATTTAAATTTCTCTTAGTTGTTTCATTTCTTTTGTTTAATAAAATATAGGAGGGGAAAGGATGGGTGACATAGAGCCCATTGATATGAATCCTACCAATCAAGAGAATGCACCCAAAGCACCGGAGGAAGAACCAGAGAAAACTGAGTCTGTCAGCATTGAGACTGACCGTGAGGACAAAGAGGAAGTAGAGGTTCAAGGTTGCTGCTCGTCAATCAACCCATCAAATAGAATGAAGTATCTACAATGCAGTCCAAGCAAGGAAAGTTTTCTTTTTCTTACATACATATTGCATTGCATATATTTTTCCATGACTTTTTCTATATATAAATAGTTTGCATATATCTATTCATGCATTGGGGACAATGCATCCCTTAGGTTTGGGTGTGTATTGTGCATTTAGGTTGCATTACGTATCTAGTATGTATGTTCATCCTTCTATAGTTAAGTTGTTTGCCAATGACATATGATTATTAAGTACTGTTTTATCTATGAGAAGTTCAGTATTTACTTGTGATGTTCGATGATGAGCTTATATTCTTCTGTATATCTAGAACATGTGACATTGGATGAGGTGAGTTTAGCTTAGTTTAGATTGCGTGAAAATTAATTCTTAAAAATGAGATGCCCTACACTCAGTTTTTTTCCTTTTTGATTATAGCGAATGTTTTCTTATGAACTTAGGGTTTTTGAAGCCAAACTCAGTCATTTTGCCTCGGCATTACTTAAATAAAGGACAATAGGCACTCCAATGCTTAGAATTTTCCAGTAAGTTAGCACCACTTTGTTTGCTCCATCGTGCTGTTGACTAGAAAAGTGAGTCCGAGTAAGAGTGTGTAATAAAGAAAAGGGGGACTCCACTGTAACAACAGGCTGAGTAGCTAAAGAGGTAGTTCTTTGCTTCGTCCATCTTTTTAGGCAATTCGGTGTATAATCCATTGTGATTATCAAGTCAAATAATTTTATGACATGCTAAATCCCCTAATGTTATAAAAGAAAAAAAATAAGAAAAAGAAAAATAAAAAGAAGAAGAAGAAGAAAAATAAATAAGTACAAATAAATATCTTAAAAAGGCTTCGAGCAAGGGTTACAAAGTAACCTGAGTTTAGGTAACAAATTAACTGAGTGCATTAGGAGATATTTGCTATGGCCATAAAGCATATATGAGTACTTAGGAAATTTTTGTTTTTAGGGACAAATTTTCTACACTACCTTCTTTGAAATAAAACTTTAACATTCGACCAAGTTTTTAGAGAAGGAAGACTACTGAGAACTGATATATATGTTGTTCTTTTAATAGATTAATAGTAGAAGATAGCTATATGTAAGGGAAAAAATTTATGCATTCATGCATTCATATGTATTTTGCTTGAGGACAAGCAATAACTCAGGTTTGGGGATGTGATAACTCTTGCAAAGAGTTATATTTAATGTCTTCAGACCTAACTAATTGCTTGTAATTAGGTACATTTAGTGTTCGTATTTTCATCATTTCATTACGAACTTGGACTGTGTTTAAATATTAGGTACTTTTAATTGCTTGTGGTAGGGCTGTGTTTGGTGGTTTGGCAGGTGCAAGTTGAGGAACGAGAAATAAATGAGTGAGGGTTTACCAAGGAAAATGGTTGGACATTTTGTCAGCACAAATGCCGTGGCAATTCTAGAAAAACCGAGTTAACACTCAATGCATACCAGTTTTAGCCCAACTGTACTTGTACTAGAAAAATTTGCCTAAAAAAGAAGAGAAGATAATCCTAAGATGTTGGTTTTTTCCTAGAAAAAAAATAATTTAAAAAGAGGAGAAGATAATCTTAGGTTGTTGAAAAAATAATTTAAAAAAAGGAGAAGAAAAACATGGGTTATTGGATTTACCCTAGGGAAAAAGCTATAAAAAGTTAAAGGAGGAAACCCTAAACGGCGAACAAAAAAAGTGGAGATCTATAGGAGAAACTAGAGGGTAGTGATTGAGTAGAGACAGAAAGAGGAAGACAAAAGCAGTCCCTCTTAGCCAACGCATGACATTGTGCTACTGGATTGTGAACTGGACATGCAAAAGTTATCTTCCCATCGTTCTTCTGTTAGTTTTAACTATTTATCCATGAAATTATGTGATGAAATCGATGTTGAATGATATTTTGGTTTTGAATTTTATTTGCCAACTCATGAACTAAATCTTATAGGGTTGGGATTACATTATGAAACCTTTATTTTCTTTAATGGTTGAAGCATAAATCTGAATTAATTTATTGTTTCATTCAATTGTTTTTATTTCTAAATTGTATGCGTGCAATCCCTAAATATAGAAGACTGTACAACATGCCCATAAACTAATTTAATTCTAAAAAGGTCGGATTAGTTGGATCAAAATTGAATTGTAACAGCTGTTGTTAGTGAAATTGAAACAGTAGTTTTGGGACCACAAATTCGATGAGTAAATTATTATTATTTATTATTATAATGCCTATGGAATTTTAGAAAGTTCGTATAAAAATTTTGTTAAGAAATTTTGACATTTGCATGCTTAATTATGTGAAAAGGACTAAATTGCAAAAGGTGAAAAAAATGGAGTTCTATTTGTTAAGAGGGCTAAATGGCTATGAAACTTAAATGTGAGTGAACTTAGATGGTAATTAGACCATTTAAATAGTTAGTGGACTTTTATGGACACAAATTAGGAGATTTTTAAGTTAAAATGTAAGGTTAATTAAGTAATTGAATTAATAACTTAAAGAAAAATAACTAAAAATAATGTATCATCTTCTTAGTTGGTATTTTCCACCAAAAATTGATGAAGAAGAAGTCATAGATAGGGTTTGAAGCTTCGGTCACTTACATAGCTTTCATGTAAGTAAATTTTGATCACATTTGTAATGATTTCTATGTTTTTAATGCCATTGTAGCTTAATATAGCTAGCATGGGGATCAATTTGCAAAATTGTTAAAGATTTAGGGTTTTTCCATCAATGTTCTTGCATGATTCTTGATGTTTTATGAAAGATTATGAATCCTTGATGAATAAACAAGTTTTGTAAAGTAATTTTTGATGAAATTGTCATTTAGGGACTTATTCGTAAAAATGATAAAAGGTCATGGTGAAATTGTGAAATGATGGTTTGTATGAATTGATATAGAACCCTAGTGAATTTGGCTAGCATGAGATGAGGATTAAAATGCTTAAATTTAAATTTATGAGCTTAAGGACTAAATTGTAAAAAGTTAAAAAGTTAAGGCAAAATAGTAATTTTACAAAAATATGAAATATGGGCTAAATTGAATAATAGAAGAATTAAATGGATTGAATTTGTGTATTAAGATCAAGATAGACCACGTACGGATCTAGATAGAGGAAAAATTAAAGCCTCAGATTAGTTGATCTCATTTCTACATCTTTGCTATCAAGGTAAGTTCGTATGATTAAATATCATTTTAATGTTATAATGATCTATATGTTAACGTGATATTTGCCATGTAACGAAAAGATGTATATCCAACAATGTTATGATGATTCTCGAGCCCTGTTTGAGCCTTAAAAATTCGTAGGATACAAATGACATGTCATTAGGGTTTTCATGTTTCGGGTGCTGGTCTTGAATGTCCTACCAATGGAAGATGTCCTACATTTGTTGGAAATACTCCACAGCTCATGTGAGCAACATCGTGTAGCTTACATTTCGACCCACAGCTCATGTGAGCAGACCGATTTAACAGCTCGTGTGAGCGACGATGTAAAGGAAAGGTTATGGTTATATGTTTAGCACACTTCATGTGAGCTTTCCCAAGTATCCAATGGTATTCTAAATAGTTCAACGGGCATGAAATGGAAAGGAACGGTAAATTTTCAAATGAATTATATCATGAAATTGTGAAAAGGATTGAAATGGAAAGCTTCAATAGAAGTATGTTTATGTTCATGAAAATGATGTGTTAGATTAATTGCATTTTGTTCACTTAAGATTATTAAAAATGTGTTTGTATTGTTGTTAGGTCTCACTAAATTGTTCAATTAAATAAAACCATGCTTTTGTTATGCTTGCATTTTAATTGTAAGGTAAAAATTGAATTAATTATTTAAACGAATTGAAATTGTAATTAATGGACACAATATTTAATTGGTGCAGGTTTAATCTTCTAAGGTAACTGAGGGTTAAATTAGCGACGATATTAAATAGTACATTAGTCTTTCATAACTTGCAAAATTATTGTGATGAAATTGTTTCAATATAGAGATATATTGTTACCTCACTTAATCCTTTACTTGCTCATTAGAATTTGATTAATCATTTGAATTAACATAGAGATATGGTCAAGAGATTATTGAGTTTTAGTAGATATGTATGTGTATTACTGAGCAAGTTATCGAGTTCTGTGCTATTGTTCGTAACAACATGAACATGATTTTAATAATTCTAAGTTAAAGAATAAAATTAATCTAACAAATTTATGTCATATTGATTAAACTCATTGTTAAAGATATATTGTTACCTCACTTAATCCTTGGTTGCTTCCAGATGAGATCTTGTATAGGTGTGGTAATTTTGATTGGGTTCCGTTGCTTGGTATTTGGGGAGCTGTGGGATATGCCCCATTATTGGTGCTAAGGCAATATAGGTCAAGGCAATTTATACCTGTGACCCAAGGGATAGCTGATTGTGAATTTTCGTACAAGGATGATGGTTATAGAAGGAAGATTCAAGAGATGTCTAGTGCGTGGAAACAGACTCGCTGAATGAAGAGGTTAGCTGTGGGTCCGATGACAACCCTTGAGGATCATGAATGGTGGGTTAGGAGGATTAATGACAATACACCTAAGTTAAATCAGGAAAACAGCCAGTCAATAGAGGAATCTTTGCGAGTCGTCCCTTTTCAGTTGGAAATTATAAGACAGGATTTTGAAAAAAGAATTGCGGATTTAGAAAAGAAAATAGAACAGATGGAGGAAGAAAACATGAACTTGAGGTTAGACTAAGATGTTCAGAAGCTCGAAATTGAGAAATTAAGGAAAGATAAAAACAAGGCTGAGGAGGAGCTAGGTAGTCTGAAGATGAATTATAAAAAGTTGCGTCTGTCGATGAGAACTGTCGGGCTAGGAAAAACTTCAGAACAGTGGCAAGCAGAAATTCGAGAAGAAAAAGACAAAGCCGATAGATGGGAACAGAAAGTCCAAGAGATGCAGAGGCGAAACGAGGCTTTAGAAAAGAGTTTGTCAGAAAGCCAAAAGGAAAAGGGCAAGTTAAAGGATAGGGTGACTGAGTTGGAAAAATCTCTTCATCAGTATCAAAATCGAAATTCCGCAATAGAGTTGATGTAACACCCCGAACCCGAGACCGACACCGGAGTCGGACACGAGATGTTAACAAACTTTGAAAAAAATTTTTCCAGACACTGCCCAGTCTGAGTACTAGTCGCTTCAAAAATCATATCTTGAGTTTCACAACTCAAAAATCAGTTTTGTGATTTTTCCCTGAAACTAGACTCATGTCCCCACCTATGGATTTTTTTCTAGAATTTTTGGTTGGGCCAACTAGTACAGTTTATTAGTCAAAGTCTCCCATGTTACAGGGGTCGACTACACTGACCTTTTCCCATTACGACTGGGATATCTCTCTGCACAGAGCTTCAATACTGATGCCGTTTGTTTCTATGGAAACTAGACTCAGAGAGGAATCCATACATATATGGTATGACCCCTAATTATCTCTGGTCAATTTATAGTGAATTTCCAAAGGCGGAACAGTGAATCCAGAAACTGTTCTGGCCCTGTTCCACAAGAACCGGAATATCTCTTTCTGTACTGTTCCTATAATTGTTTCGTTACTTCCATATGAAAGTAGATTCATCAAGGTTTGATTACATAATTTATTCACTATTTAATTCCACTCCTACGAATTTATGTGATTTTTCAATTCTACACCACTGTTGCTGTCAAAATCTGTTTTCAAGATAAACTTTACCTATTTTGTGGTCACCATGGACCAACTAGGATTTTGCCCTACATAGGTCCACATGTGATCATATTTAGCCATTCCAATGGCTGATCATTAGCCCAACACTTCCATTTCAAACCATAGTCACATCATGAAACCATATATATACATACATACACACAAATGGTCTAATGCCATACTCCACTTTTACAAGCCATTTTCGCATGGCTTTACACACATACATCACAAAAGAACTTAAACAATAGGGGGTAGTCCTATACATGCCATATCCAGAGTTCAACTAAAGGAGTACCAAAAGAGCTTGATAGTGTAGATGACTTCGACTTCGCTGATCCCGAATCCGATAGCTAACGAACAAAATCTATAAAACAGAGAGCCAAAGCAACCGGGTAAGCATTTAAAGCTTAGTAAGTCTCAAGTAATGAAATCGGCTTTGACTACAGTATTACATTCACATAGTTAACTAAATCACTTTATTAACACACATTCTCATACTCATACTTACTTCACACTTCACCCACATAGGTACACAAGGTATCAACCTTTATAAAAGCCGAGAATTCGTTAGCCGATCGCACGAATACCATTTAAAACAAACCGACTTTCCAATGCACATGCAAACATACCTTATCATTCGGGTTGGTCAAGCATAATTATTAAATTAGTTACAGCACAAAATGCTCACATTCAACCCAAGTTTCTTCGGTATTTAACCGAATGCAACCGCAAACACATTTGCCTTCGGGTCTTAGCCCGGACATATCAACTCGCATAATTGCCTTCGGGTCTTAGCCCGGATATATCATCTCGCATAATTGCCTTCGGGTTTTAGCCCGGATATATCATCTCGCATAATTGCCTTCGGGTCATAGCCCGGATATATTATCTCGCATAATTGCCTTCGGGTCATAGCCCGGATATATCAACTCGCATAATTGCCTTCGGGTCTTAGCCCGGATATATCAACTCGCATAATTGCCTTCGGGTCATAGCCCGGATATATTCCAATGCTCATGCACACATATATCAATAATCATAACACATCCATATCATTTCTTCGTTACTAAGGCTCAAACACAAAACATTTATTAAATCTTTCAAATTTCGGCTCAATAGCCACACACAAAGAGCATGATTTCAATTGGCTTTATAACATAGTCTCTATGCACATTCGACTATCCGTCATAATATGACTAACCATTTCAATATAATTCAAGTAGGGTCATTACTCGAAGACTTACCTCAAATGTCGTCGAACGACTTCAACGGCTATTCAATTACTTTTTCCTTCCCTTTATCGGATCTAGTTCCCCTTTGCTCTTGAGCTTAAGTTCAACAAAAATTAAAATAGTCATTAATCGACTATTCAAATATTACTTTCCGAATAATATTATATATATTGATCCGACTTTCACACACATAGATTATAGCAAGCTTTATATTAATCAATAAATAATTCATCGGCAAACTTTCATTAATGTTTACAACAAAATCACATATTCACTACGAGCTGTTTTCCTGAGCAGTAGTTACTAAATTACTTATAACTGGAGCTACTAAACTCCAAATCACTTGCCGTTAATTTTCCCTGAATATAGACTCGTATATCTTCCATCCATAAATTTTTCAGAATTTTAGGCTTGGCCAATCAATACCAGATTTTTCTTAAAGTTCCCCTATTTCACTGTTTGACTATTCTGACCACTCTTCACTACGAATCCAATTTCTCACTTTACAGAATTCCAAATGTGTTGTATTTAATCTCATTTGAAACTAGACTCATTAAGGAGTCTAAGCATATAAATTTTATCTTATAATCATTTTTGTACAATTTATAATGATTTTCTAAAAACAGAACAGGGAATCCAGCAGTCATTTTGACTCAGCCCCATTATACTTCAAATATCTCTAGATCGGTAACTCCTTTGTTTCTATAGTTTCTTTTGTAAGAAAATAGACCCTTGAAGCTTTAATGACATAATTCACTCAGCTTCTAATTCAACTCCTACAAATTATGGCGATTTTCGAAAATCACCTTACTACTGCTGTCCCAAGTAGAGTACTACCAATTCACCATATATCAACCATTTCATATAGGTTTCTTCTAAACTAATAATAACCGAACCATTTAGTCAAGCTTAAGGCTGATTCTATTTTGTTCATGTTAAGGTCACACCTCCCTTAAAAGAAATTCCAGCCTTCTTAACTTTAATTAGCTACTACCCATTCTTTAAACATTAAACACAATGCACTTAACAATTAAACCTCTATACCGAATTTGCTCACACAATAGTCCTTGACCGAAAGTTCTTAGACTCTAGCTACCCTAATGTCATTCCTTGAAGCACATCCGAATACATATATTTTTCTTTCTCTCTAAACTAGATTCGGCAACCCCATAAGCCATATTAACCTTAACTTTCAAGCTAGAACACTTAACAATTTAACACATCCAACCTAACTATCCATCTAATGTCATCAAAACTTCTACTAAAAATTTTAAGCTCCTAGGCCGAAATTCAACCCTCATAATAACCTAACTTCAATCCAAGATTCAAGTAGCTTTTAAACCAAACCTCCAAATTATGCATACATTTTCAAGAGTGGCATAAAACATACCTTTTTGTATCAAAACACCTTAGCCGAAATTCAACAAGAGTTTTTCTTCTTTCTTTCTTCTAGTTTCGGCAATGGAGGAGTAAGGATGAGTCACTTTGGTTTCTCCTCCCACTTCTCATTATATTATTTCCTTCCATACTATAATTCCTTTAATATCAATTATTAAATCCTTTGTTAATACAAAATTATTTTAATTTTTGAATTAGTGGAGCATATTCCTTCCTTGGCCGGCCACCATGTTTATCATGGGTAAATTGACATGCAAAACCCCTCCTTTCAATGCATGTACTATTAGACCATTGTAAAATTAACCTCTCACTTTCCAACAAAGTTTCATATAAGTCCATATAAATAAATTCACATAAAGATGATCAAATTAATGCATGAGACTTTCACACATGCATTTACTCACTTCATAAACACAGAATATAACTTTTAATTATTTTCTTAACTCGGTTTTGTGGTCCCGAAACCACTTCCCGACTAGGGTCAATTTAGGGCTGTCACAACTCTCCCCCACTTAAGAAATTTTCGTCCCCGAAAAACTTACCGGTGAATAGGTTTGGGTATCGTTCTTTCATCGAGCTCTCAGTTTCCCAAGTAGCTTCCTCGATCCCGTGTTTAAGCCATAACACCTTAACTAACGGAACCCTTCTGTTTCGCAACTCTTTCACTTCACGAGCTAGGATGCGAATTGGTTCTTCTTCATAACTCAAGTCAGATTGAATTTCAACTTCCGAGGGATTAATCACATGTGACGGATCGGATCTATAACGTCGAAGCATCGAAACATGAAAAACATTGTGAATCCTTTCAAGTTCTGGGGGTAAAATCAATCTATATGCCACTGGACCAATTCTTTCGGATATTTCATACGGCCCAATGAATCTTGGGCTCAACTTGCCCTTACGGCCAAACCTGAGTATCTTTTTCCAAGGTGAAACCTTAAGGAACACTTTGTCTCCCACCTGATACTCGATGTCTTTTCGTTTCAAATCTGCGTACGACTTCTGACGATCCGTGGCTATCTTCAGACTTTCACGGATTACCTTTACTTTCTGTTCCGCATCTCTAATCAAATCAACTCCGAAAATTTTGCTTTCACCGAGCTCGGTCCAAAACAATGGTGTACGGCATTTACGACCGTACAAAGCCTCGTAAGGTGCCATCTTAATACTTGATTGAAAACTATTGTTGTAAGCGAATTCAATCAAAGGTAAATACCGTTCCCATGAACTACTGAACTCGAGGATGCAACATCTCAACATATCCTCAAGTATCTGAATTATCCGCTCGGATTGACCATCGGTTTGGGGGTGAAAAGCAGTGCTAAAATGCAGCTTGGTACCCAGAGCTTCTTGCAATTTCTTCCAAAATCGTGAGGTGAATCTCGGATCTCTATCCGACACGATAGAAACAGGTACCCCATGTAATCTCACAATTTGATAAACGTACAATTCAGCTAGTTTCTCCAATGAAAAATCCGTACGTACGGGGACGAAATGAGCCGACTTAGTCAGTCTATCAACAATAACCCATATCGCATCCTTCTTACTTGCTGACAAAGGCAGTCCGGACACAAAGTCCATTGTGACTCGATCCCATTTCCACTCGGGTATCATGATCGGCTGGAGTAATCCCGAAGGCACTTGATGTTCCGCTTTCACTTGTTGACATATTAAACATCTCGAAACAAAGTCAGAGATGTCCCGTTTCATACCATGCCACCAAAATTGACGTTTCAAATCGTTGTACATTTTCGTACTCCCCGGGTGAATTGACATTCGGCTACAATGGGCTTCGTTCAGAATCATCGAAATGAGTTCCGAATTCTTTGGAACACACAACCGATTTCTGAACCTCAAACAATTATCGTCGTCAATTTGAAACTCTGATCCCTCGTTCGGAAAACACTCAGCCCGTTTTGCAACCAATTCATCATCGACTTTCTGAGCTTCACGAATTTGGTGAGTCAATAATGGTTTAGCTTTTAATTCAGCTACTAACACATTGTCTGGTAGAACAGACAAATGCACGTTCATCGCTCGCAAAGCAAACAATGACTTCCGGCTTAAGGCGTCCGCAACCACGTTAGCCTTTCCCGGGTGGTAATCAATGACAAGCTCGTAATCTTTCAATAACTCAAGCCAACGTCTTTGTCGCAGATTCAAGTCTCGTTGAGTCATCAAATATTTGAGACTTTTGTGGTCCGAAAATACATGGCACTTCTCACCAAACAGATAATGTCGCCATATTTTTAAAGCAAACACGATGGCAGCTAGTTCGAGATCATGGGTCGGATAATTCCTCTCGTGTGGCTTCAATTGTCTCGACGCATAGGCCACGACTCGACCTTCTTGCATCAATACGCAACCCAACCCAAGTAGGGATGCGTCACTATAGATGACAAACTCTTTACCCGATTCGGGTTGCACCAAAATTGGAGCTTCAGTCAAATGAGTTTTCAGTTGGTCGAAACTTTTCTGACATTTCTCCGTCCACTCGAACTTAACATCCTTTTGAAGTAGCTTCGTCATTGGTGTGGCTATCATCGAGAAACCTTTCACAAATCGTCGGTAATAACCGGCGAGCCCCAAAAAGCTCCGAACTTCAGTAACATTTCTCGGAGGTTTCCAGTCAAGTATGGCTGAAATTTTGTTCGGGTCAACTCGAATACCCGACGCGGATACCACATGACCCAAGAAGCTAACCTCTCTTAACCAGAACTCACACTTACTGAACTTAGCATATAACTGCTTATCCCGTAAAATTTGCAACACTAGTCTCAGGTGCTCAGCATGTTCGGTCTCATCTCTTGAATAGACCAAGATGTCATCAATAAACACAACTACGAACCGATCCAAATATGGTCTGAAGATCCGATTCATCAAATCCATAAATACTGCCGGGGCATTAGTGAGCCCAAACGGCATCACTAAGAATTCGTAGTGACCGTACCTCGTTCTGAAAGCAGTTTTGGGTACGTCTGAATCTCGAATCCGCAACTGATAATAACCCGATCTCAAATCTATTTTTGAGAACACTGAGGCCCCCTTTAGTTGATCAAACAAATCATCGATACGCGGTAGTGGGTATTTATTCTTTATCGTCACTTTATTCAGTTGACGATAGTCAATGCACAACCTCATGGTTCCGTCCTTCTTTTTCACGAACAATACTGGTGCACCCCAAGGTGAGAAACTTGGCCGAGCGAAACCTCTATCTGTCAATTCTTGCAGCTGAGCTTTCAACTCTTTTAACTCAGTTGGTGCCATACGATACGGAGCTATCGAAATCGGCGTAGTCCCAGGTATAAGCTCAATACCAAACTCTATCTCCCGAACAGGTGGTAAACCCGGCAATTCTTCAGGAAAAACATCCGGGTATTCACAAACCACCGGCACAGATTCGGGTTTCTTTTCTAATTCTTTGTCATCAAGCACATATGCAAGGTATGCTTCGCACCCTTTTCTCACATATTTCTGTGCCAACATTGCTGATATTACAGCTGGTATCCCCTCCAAGTCCGCGGACTCAATTCGGACTACTTCGTTATTTGCGCACCTCAAATCAATAGTCTTGCTCTTGCAATTCACAACCGCATCATGCACGGTCAACCAATCCAACCCAAGGATAATATCAAATTCATCAAACGGCAAAAGCATCAAGTCCGCTGGAAAACAGGAACCTCGAATTGCTAGGGGACATTTCTTACACACTTTGTCGACAAGTACATAACGACCCAAGGGATTTGACACCCGAATTACAAACTCAGTAGACTCAATAGGTAAAGTCTTACTGGATGCTAAGGTTTCACATATGTAAGAATGAGTAGAACCGGGGTCAATCAAAGCAATTACATTAGTATCAAAGAGAGTAAAAGTACCGGTAATAACATCAGGCGAAGAAGCATCCTCGCGGGCACGTATAGCATATGCTCTAGCAGGTGCACTAGCCTCGGATCTGGTCGTAGCATCTCTAGATCCTCTCTGACCACCACTAGCATTGCCCATATTTCTAGATGGTCTACCTCGAGCAGTGGTAGCACCCGGTCTCCCACTCTGATTCACATTCTGTTCAGACAGCCTCGGGCAATCTTTAATGAAGTGGTCCACTGATCCGCACTTGTAACAGGAGCGGTCATGGAATCTACAGCTCCCCAAATGCCATTTACCGCAATGTCGACATTCCGTTCGGCCTCGACGTTCATTCCCAACACTGGCGACTGAAGTGCCTCGTGTACCCCCAGGGGGTCGATCACGATCTCGTCTAAAAAGGCCCGAAGTGCTTTTAGACCGGCCCACATCAACTCGAAATTTCTTCGATGCCTGTTGATGAGACTTTCCCGAGAATCTTTTACGAAACTCCCCGGTTCCCACATCAACTTTTTGTTTTTCCTTTCTAAGCTCTTCGGCTTTACAAGCTCGCTCGACAAGTACTACGAACTCTCGTATCTCAAGAATGCCAACGAACATTTTTATATCTTCATTCAGCCCATCTTCGAAGCGTTTACACATAACAGCCTCGGACGAAACACATTCCCGAGCGTATCTACTAAGTCTAACAAATTTTCGCTCGTAATCAGTAACTGACATAGAACCTTGCTTAAGCTCAAGAAATTCCTTCCGTTTTTGATCAACAAATCTCTGACTGATATACTTTTTCCGAAACTCAGTTTGGAAAAACTCCCAAGTTACTTGCTCCCTGGGCACGACAGAAGTCAGAGTACTCCACCAATAGTAGGCAGAATCACGTAGCAAGGAGATAGCACACTTTAGACATTCATCGGGTGTACAAGATAGCTCATCGAGTACCCGGATAGTGTTGTCCAACCAAAATTCAGCTCGCTCGGCATCGTCGCTATCCGTAGCTTTAAATTCAGTAGCCCCATGTTTTCGGATTCGGTCAACTGGGGGCTTATTTGACCTTATTTGGTCAGTTACCGGAGGTATTGTAGGTGCGGGGGTAGTATTTGTCGGGAATGGGGGTTGTGGAACAGCCGTATTAGTTCGAATGTATTGGTTGAACCAATCATTCATCACGCTATAGAAAGCTTGTCTAGCTTCATCGTTCGGGTTACTCGCATTAGGTTGAGAGTCCACCGGCGCTGTCCCTTGTGCGGGAGCAGGCGCTACACTCTCAAGATCATCAGCTACCGCTCGGTTGGGATCGGGATCCATTACTATAAATAAACACATTTGCAAATGTCAGAAATCACCACACTATCAATTAATCACATAAAATGGCATGTATAGCTAGACCCCAACACATTACGGTAGTCCTAGAATCGACTAAACCGTAGCTCTGATACCACTAAATTGTAACACCCCGAACCCGAGACCGACACCGGAGTCGGACACGAGATGTTAACAAACTTTGAAAAAAATTTTTCCAGACACTGCCCAGTCTGAGTACTAGTCGCTTCAAAAATCATATCTTGAGTTTCACAACTCAAAAATCAGTTTTGTGATTTTTCCCTGAAACTAGACTCATGTCCCCACCTATGGATTTTTTTCTAGAATTTTTGGTTGGGCCAACTAGTACAGTTTATTAGTCAAAGTCTCCCATGTTACAGGGGTCGACTACACTGACCTTTTCCCATTACGACTGGGATATCTCTCTGCACAGAGCTTCAATACTGATGCCGTTTGTTTCTATGGAAACTAGACTCAGAGAGGAATCCATACATATATGGTATGACCCCTAATTATCTCTGGTCAATTTATAGTGAATTTCCAAAGGCGGAACAGTGAATCCAGAAACTGTTCTGGCCCTGTTCCACAAGAACCGGAATATCTCTTTCTGTACTGTTCCTATAATTGTTTCGTTACTTCCATATGAAAGTAGATTCATCAAGGTTTGATTACATAATTTATTCACTATTTAATTCCACTCCTACGAATTTATGTGATTTTTCAATTCTACACCACTGTTGCTGTCAAAATCTGTTTTCAAGATAAACTTTACCTATTTTGTGGTCACCATGGACCAACTAGGATTTTGCCCTACATAGGTCCACATGTGATCATATTTAGCCATTCCAATGGCTGATCATTAGCCCAACACTTTCATTTCAAACCATAGTCACATCATGAAACCATATATATACATACATACACACAAATGGTCTAATGCCATACTCCACTTTTACAAGCCATTTTCGCATGGCTTTACACACATACATCACAAAAGAACTTAAACAATAGGGGGTAGTCCTATACATGCCATATCCAGAGTTCAACTAAAGGAGTACCAAAAGAGCTTGATAGTGTAGATGACTTCGACTTCGCTGATCCCGAATCCGATAGCTAACGAACAAAATCTATAAAACAGAGAGCCAAAGCAACCGGGTAAGCATTTAAAGCTTAGTAAGTCTCAAGTAATGAAATCGGCTTTGACTACAGTATTACATTCACATAGTTAACTAAATCACTTTATTAACACACATTCTCATACTCATACTTACTTCACACTTCACCCACATAGGTACACAAGGTATCAACCTTTATAAAAGCCGAGAATTCGTTAGCCGATCGCACGAATACCATTTAAAACAAACCGACTTTCCAATGCACATGCAAACATACCTTATCATTCGGGTTGGTCAAGCATAATTATTAAATTAGTTACAGCACAAAATGCTCACATTCAACCCAAGTTTCTTCGGTATTTAACCGAATGCAACCGCAAACACATTTGCCTTCGGGTCTTAGCCCGGACATATCAACTCGCATAATTGCCTTCGGGTCTTAGCCCGGATATATCATCTCGCATAATTGCCTTCGGGTTTTAGCCCGGATATATCATCTCGCATAATTGCCTTCGGGTCATAGCCCGGATATATTATCTCGCATAATTGCCTTCGGGTCATAGCCCGGATATATCAACTCGCATAATTGCCTTCGGGTCTTAGCCCGGATATATCAACTCGCATAATTGCCTTCGGGTCATAGCCCGGATATATTCCAATGCTCATGCACACATATATCAATAATCATAACACATCCATATCATTTCTTCGTTACTAAGGCTCAAACACAAAACATTTATTAAATCTTTCAAATTTCGGCTCAATAGCCACACACAAAGAGCATGATTTCAATTGGCTTTATAACATAGTCTCTATGCACATTCGACTATCCGTCATAATATGACTAACCATTTCAATATAATTCAAGTAGGGTCATTACTCGAAGACTTACCTCAAATGTCGTCGAACGACTTCAACGGCTATTCAATTACTTTTTCCTTCCCTTTATCGGATCTAGTTCCCCTTTGCTCTTGAGCTTAAGTTCAACAAAAATTAAAATAGTCATTAATCGACTATTCAAATATTACTTTCCGAATAATATTATATATATTGATCCGACTTTCACACACATAGATTATAGCAAGCTTTATATTAATCAATAAATAATTCATCGGCAAACTTTCATTAATGTTTACAACAAAATCACATATTCACTACGAGCTGTTTTCCTGAGCAGTAGTTACTAAATTACTTATAACTGGAGCTACTAAACTCCAAATCACTTGCCGTTAATTTTCCCTGAATATAGACTCGTATATCTTCCATCCATAAATTTTTCAGAATTTTAGGCTTGGCCAATCAATACCAGATTTTTCTTAAAGTTTCCCCTATTTCACTGTTTGACTATTCTGACCACTCTTCACTACGAATCCAATTTCTCACTTTACAGAATTCCAAATGTGTTGTATTTAATCTCATTTGAAACTAGACTCATTAAGGAGTCTAAGCATATAAATTTTATCTTATAATCATTTTTGTACAATTTATAATGATTTTCTAAAAACAGAACAGGGAATCCAGCAGTCATTTTGACTCAGCCCCATTATACTTCAAATATCTCTAGATCGGTAACTCCTTTGTTTCTATAGTTTCTTTTGTAAGAAAATAGACCCTTGAAGCTTTAATGACATAATTCACTCAGCTTCTAATTCAACTCCTACAAATTATGGCGATTTTCGAAAATCACCTTACTACTGCTGTCCCAAGTAGAGTACTACCAATTCACCATATATCAACCATTTCATATAGGTTTCTTCTAAACTAATAATAACCGAACCATTTAGTCAAGCTTAAGGCTGATTCTATTTTGTTCATGTTAAGGTCACACCTCCCTTAAAAGAAATTCCAGCCTTCTTAACTTTAATTAGCTACTACCCATTCTTTAAACATTAAACACAATGCACTTAACAATTAAACCTCTATACCGAATTTGCTCACACAATAGTCCTTGACCGAAAGTTCTTAGACTCTAGCTACCCTAATGTCATTCCTTGAAGCACATCCGAATACATATATTTTTCTTTCTCTCTAAACTAGATTCGGCAACCCCATAAGCCATATTAACCTTAACTTTCAAGCTAGAACACTTAACAATTTAACACATCCAACCTAACTATCCATCTAATGTCATCAAAACTTCTACTAAAAATTTTAAGCTCCTAGGCCGAAATTCAACCCTCATAATAACCTAACTTCAATCCAAGATTCAAGTAGCTTTTAAACCAAACCTCCAAATTATGCATACATTTTCAAGAGTGGCATAAAACATACCTTTTTGTATCAAAACACCTTAGCCGAAATTCAACAAGAGTTTTTCTTCTTTCTTTCTTCTAGTTTCGGCAATGGAGGAGTAAGGATGAGTCACTTTGGTTTCTCCTCCCACTTCTCATTATATTATTTCCTTCCATACTATAATTCCTTTAATATCAATTATTAAATCCTTTGTTAATACAAAATTATTTTAATTTTTGAATTAGTGGAGCATATTCCTTCCTTGGCCGGCCACCATGTTTATCATGGGTAAATTGACATGCAAAACCCCTCCTTTCAATGCATGTACTATTAGACCATTGTAAAATTAACCTCTCACTTTCCAACAAAGTTTCATATAAGTCCATATAAATAAATTCACATAAAGATGATCAAATTAATGCATGAGACTTTCACACATGCATTTACTCACTTCATAAACACAGAATATAACTTTTAATTATTTTCTTAACTCGGTTTTGTGGTCCCGAAACCACTTCCCGACTAGGGTCAATTTAGGGCTGTCACAGTTGAAAGCAAGCTTGAGCAAGATTGAGGAAATGAAGCAAAGAATCGAAGAGTTAGAAACGGCGTTGCAAAATTGTGAAATTCAGATCAAGCACTTGGAAGCAAATGAAAATCGTAATAAGGAACAGCTAACTACTTTCAGAACCAAGTTAGGAGCAGAGATTATATTATGGAGGAAGTTGTGGCCTAGATCCGAGAAGTAGCTGATCACGTACAAACTTTGGCAGTACAAGCAGACATGTTGAGTGTGAAGTATGAATTAGAATCAGATCGGGGGCAAGAGTTAGCTGTGTTACTTAGGAAGATTAGAATGCTGAGTAATAGGGCAAAGCTTTATTTGTAATTCAGTTTATGTAAAGAAATTTGCTTTCTAGTAAAGTTTTCTTAAATGGAATTGAATCAAAATTGACGCGTTTTTGCATTCATTTCATGCATTGCATGCATTAAAAAATAAATAATAATAAATACTAAAAGATTTTAATTAATTCCTCAGATAATCTGGAAACCAACCAACCTACTAGACACCGCTACGGTACTCGATCGAAAACTAAAGACATGGACCAAAGTTTAGAACAGTTCCAAAAGGAAATGCAGGAGCAGCTTCAATAGCAAATGAATGAGCAGTTTGAGAAGATTCAGTAAAAAATGATAGACAAAATGATGGATCTCAAGGGAGTATGATGGCCCAGTTAACTCAATGGTTGAACAAGGGGACTGATAAAGGAAAAGGCTCAGTGCTTAATGTTAAAGAAGGAGACAATGAGGGACCTGTCTATCATCCAGACTTTACCCCCAGCAAGTTGAGATATACCCACGCAGGTCCTCTGTTACCATTAAGCCTCAGCAATTCAGGACGACGCTGCGACACTAATAAATCTTCAGGCTGGATCAGGCTCTAACTCCGAAGCTAATCTTGTTAATCCTGCTATCCTTGACTTCGATGAGATAGCTAAGAAGGAGAAAATGAATGATGATTTTCCAAAACAGTTAGAGGAAAAGTACAAATGGCTGGAAGAGAAATTTAGAGCGATGGAATGTGCGGAGAGCTACTATGGGATGGATGCTAAAGAATTGAGCCTGGTTCCGGATTTAGTACTCCCATATAATTTCAAAATGCCAGAATTTGAGAAGTAAAATGAAACTAGTAGCCCCGAAGCTCATATTACTATGTTTTGTAGACGGATGACTGGGTATGTTAATAATGACCAACTGCTAATACATTGTTTCCAGGATAGCCTCACAGGGGCAGCATCCAAGTGGTACAATCAAATGAGCCGTATCAAGATTAATTCATGGAGAGATCTAGCACAGGCATTTATAAAATAGTACAGCCACGTGACTGACATGATACCTGATAGAATCACTCTGAAGAACATAGAAAATAAACCCGATGAAAGTTTTAGGTAATACGCACAGAGATGGAGGGAGGTTGCCGTCCAAGTTCATCCATCTCTTCTTGAAAGAGAAATGACGATGCTTTTTGTTAACACATTGAAGGCCCCATTTATTACACATATGTTAGGAAGTGCTTCTAAAGCTTTTCTGACATAGTTATGGATGGTGAAATGATAGAAAATACTATCAGAAGCAGGACAATTAATGCTGGAGAAAGTAGCAGAAGGACGGCCTCGAAGAAGAAAGAGAACAAGGTCAACAACACAAGTTCATATTCAAAGACATTTACGGTGAACCAACCGGGAAAAATGGCTGTTAACCAGCAAGGATCATCAAAGCAGAGATCTGACACAAGACAAAATACAGAGAAGCTTCAATTTACGCCAATTCCAATGTCGTATAGGGAGCTATATCAGAATCTATTCAATGCACACGTGGTTTCCCCTTACCACTTGAAACTTCTGCAGCCTCCATACCCCAAGTGGTACGATGCAAACGCACAGTGCGATTATCACGTGGGATTTGTGGGGCATTCTATAGAACATTGTACGGCGTTCAAGAAGCTGGTAGAAAGACTTATAAGCATGGGCGTAGTTAAAGTGGATGATTCACCCAGTACAGAGAATCCGTTACCTAATCATAATGAAAATGGAGTGAATATGATATGAGGGAATATGGGTAGAAAAATCAAGGAAAATATTACAGAAGTGAAGATTCCTTTGAGATGGGTCTGGAAGAAGATGGTAGAAAGAGGGTTGTTTGTTTTAGATTCAGAGAGAAGCTTTGAAAGGGTGGAAAATTACTGTGAGTTCCATCATGAGGAAGCACATGAAATTCAAGAATACACTGAATTCAGAGCCTTGGTGCAAGGCCTGATGGATAACAAGGAAATGGAATTTTATGAAGAAATTAAAGAGGAGGGGAGTATCTGCACATCCAAATCTGCGAAGATTCCAAGAGTAGCGCAGCCTGTGGCCATCATCTCGCGACCGAAGAATGATGAAGCGAGAACGCCAGTAATGCCATGGATCATAATAAAGAAACCTGCATCCTTTTCTTACTAAGATAGTAGGAGGGTTCCGTGGAACTACGAGTGCAATACAACTGTCCCTGGAAAGGAAAATACAAAGGACCAGGATGTGAGTGTCAATCCAGAACCTGTGAAAAAGGCCGTAATAGTGGAACAAAAAGGGAAAATAGTCGAGCCTGTGCTATCTATCAATAAGCCATTGAAGGAGCAAGAAGCTGTGGAATTCCTCAAATTTTTGAAGCATAGTGAGTATAATGTCATCAAGCAGTTGCATAAATAACCGGCTCGTATATCTGTACTAGCCCTACTCTTGAACTCAGAAGTACATCGAAATGCGTTGATGAAGATGCTAAATGAGACCTATGTGGCCAATGATATTTCTGTCAGGAAGTTAGATCGGTTGGTCAATAATATCAGTGTTGATAATTTCATATTCTTCAATGATGATGAAACACCTCCTAGGGGTGTGGGATCTACTCAGGCTTTGCATATCACTGCACGATGCAAGGGGCATATTTTGCCAGGAGTGTTGACTGACAATGGATCAGCTTTGAACGTGTTGCCATTATTCACACTTAATAGGCTTCCCATAGACGGTTCGCACATGAAAACATGCCAAAATATAGTGAGGGCATTTGATGGTATAGAAAGAAAGGTCATGGGAAGAATTGAGATACCCCTACTGATTGGCCCAATAGTTTATGAGGTAGATTTTATTGTGATGGATATCAAACCTTCCTACAATTTTTTATTAGGAAGACCATGGATACATTCGGCGAGGGCAATACCGTCATCATTACATCAGAAGCTAAAGTTAGTGTCAGAAGGTCGGCTAGTGACAATAAACACCGAAGAGGATATAATAGCAGCTGTACCCAATGAGATGCCATACGTGGAGACTAATGATGAGTTAGTAGAATGCTCATTTCGATCTTTGGAGTTTGTAAATGTAGCATTTGTTCCTGAAGGAAGCAAAATTTTGGTGCCTAAATTATCCAAAACTACAGAGATGAGTTTGCAGTTGTTGGTAGGGAAAAGAGCTTTACCTGGAAAAGGGCTGGGGAGATATCTTCAAGGGAGGATTGAGGTTCCAGTGCTGAAAGAAAAGCAAGATCACTTTGGCTTAGGATACAAGCCAGACAGAGGACATAGAAAGAAGGAGTTAGAAAAAAGACAGGAAAGAAGAAAGGCGCGTCTAAGTGGGGAGGACACCAAATGGGAGCCAATGATAATTCCACACGTATCCAAAACCTTTGTATCTGGAGGAGTTATTCATGCTGAGAGAAAGATACCGGTTGAGGAAAGCATTGAAGAGACGTTGGGAAATATGCACATCAATGCTATTCATGAGCATGTGAATGAAGAGAGGAGCTGGTTAGACATTCGTCCTTATGAGCCTAGGAGTGTTCTAGACAATTGGACTGCGGAAGAAATACCTAAAGTCTTTAGAACTGTCTCAGAGTAATATTCAGAACAAACTTGTTGTTTTAGCCTAGAAATAACAAAAACTCTTTTGTGAAATAGGCTTATGTTTGAATATCATTATTTTAATAAAAAACATCTTTGCAATTGTTTCGAGCAAATATTCTTTCATTCTTTCCATACAAGTAAATATATTCTTTCATTTATAATCACATTGCACAAGTAATTGTACATAAATTCATACATTCTTTTGTAACCATATTAGGTCCCTGTATATCAACGACGTGAATGACGCCGCTACGAACTCAGAGTGTCCTTTTGAAGGAAACATGTGTTTAGAGGGAACGCACGACTTTGAAGGTGATGAAGATTGTGGTTTATCTCTGGATTTTTTTAGGATGGTAGAACAAGAAGAAAAAAAATCCTACCTCACAAAGAATCAGTAGAAATTGTGAGCTTGGAAGAAGGAAAAGAGGTGAGAATTGGAACTGAGATTTCCGCAAAGACAAGATGAGACCTCATTGAATTACTTCAAGAATTCAAAGATGTCTTCGCGTGGTCATACCAGGATATGCCCGGATTGAGTACTGACATTGTAGTGCATCGCTTAGCTATAAGGGAAGATTGCAAGCCAGTTCAACAGAAGCTCAGAAGAATGATGCCTGATATTGTGCTTAAAATAAAAGAAGAGGTCAAGAAGTAGTTTGATGCTGGGTTTTTACAGGAGGTCAAATATTCTGAATGGGTAGCAAACATCATTTCAGTCCTTAAAAAAGATGGAAAAGTGCGAATGTACGTGGATTACAGAGATTTGAACAAAGCAAGCCCAAATGACAATTTCCCATTGCCACATATTGATACTCTGGTGGATAATATGACGGGATATTCATTTTTTTTGTTCATGGATGGGTTCTCAGGATATAATCAGATAAATATGCATCCGAAAGATATGGGAAAGACTACATTTATTACTTTTTGGGGAATATTTTGCTATAAAGTGATGCCATTCGGATTAAATAATGCGGGAGCAACATATCAGAGAGCCATGGTAGCCTTGTTTCATGACATGATGCACAAAGAAATTGAGGTGTATGTTGATGATATAATCGCCAAATCCAGAACAGCGGAGAAGCATGTACAGGTCCTAAGAAAATTGTTCTTAAGACTAAGGAAGTTTTAGCTCAAGCTCAATCCGACAAAATGCACTTTTGGAACCAGGTTAGGAAAGTTATTAGGCTTCATAGCCAGTGAAAGAGGAATCGAGATTGACCCAAAAAAAGTCAAGGCAATACGAGATCTACCACCACCATGTATTCAGAAAGAAGTTTGAGGTTTCTTAGGAAGACTGAATTATATTGCTTGGTTTATTTCACAGTTGACCGAGAAATGTGACCGTATATTTTGTCTTTTGCAGAAACATAATCCAGGGGTTTGGAATGAAGAATTCCAGGGAGCTTTTGAGAAGATAAAGCAATACTTATCCAATACTCCAGTGCTGTCACCACCTAGCCCAGATAGACCCTTGATTTTATATTTAATAGTGTTCGACAACTCCATGGGATGCGTGCTGGGTCAACATGATGCAACTGGAAAGAAGGAAAAGGCGATATATTATCTCAGTAAGAAATTCACTGATTGTGAAATGAGATATTCGCCTATAGAAAAATTATGTTGTGCTTTGATTTGGACGAAAAGGAGGTTGGGGTAATACTTACTCTATCATACGACTTGGCTAATTTCAAAATTAGACCCTTTAAAGTATATGATGAAGTCAACGGGGTTGACTGGGAGAATGGCTAGATGTCAAATCTTGCTCTCCGAGTTTGATATGGTATATGTAAGTCAAAAGGCCATATGTTGAAGATTATGGACCTCTGAACTTTGATTTCCCGAATGAAGACTTGATGCGTGTGGCAAATGTTGAAGAGGATCCTCAAGAAAATCATTCTTGGAGGTTAAACTTTGATGGAGCCTCGAATGTATTAGGCAATGGGATTGGGGCAATCTTGGTATCTCCAAACGGAGATTATTATCCTTTCACCAGTAAATTGGACTTCGATTGTACTAATAATATGGCTGAGTATGAAGCTTGCATCATGGGGATTCGAGCAGCCATAGAACGGAAAATTAAGATACTAGAAGTGTATGGAGACTCAGCATTGGTAATATACCAATTAAAAGGGGAATGGGAAACGAGAGATCCCAAGTTTATCCGTTATCGGAGATTGGTTCTAGAATTGATTGAAGAGTTTGACAACATTACCTTTTGTTATCTCCCACAGGAAGAAAATCAGATGGCTGATGCTCTTGCTACTTTAGCTTCCATGATTAAAGTGAATCAATTAGAGGACATGAAGCCCATTCAAATTAGTATTTATGAGATCCCGACCCATGTTACAGCATTGAAGAAGTGGAGAATGATAATCGTCCCTGGTACCAAGATATATTGCTATATGTGAAGAATCGCGAATATCCTGATCAGGCAACAGAGAATGATAAGGGGACATTGAGGAGATTAGCTATTGACTATGTCCTAGATGGAGAGATTCTATACAAAAAAGGAAAGGATCGAGTACTATTGAGATGCGTGGATGCTATGGAGGCTAAGGAAATTTTAGAAGAAGTCCATGAGGGTATTTGTGGAACACACGCCAATGGATTCACCATGGCTAGACAGATCATGAGGTTTGGATATTACTGGTCCACTATGAAAGGAGATTGCATCAATTATGCCAAGAAGTGTCATAAATGCCAAATTTATGGGGATAAAATGCATGCGCCTCCCTCACATCTTCATTTTATGACCTCTCCATCGCCTTTCTCCATGTGGGGGATGGATGTCATTGGGCCAATATCGTCGAAAGCTTCTAATGGACATCATTTCATTTTTGTCATTATTGACTACTCCACTAAGTGGGTAGAAGCAGTCTCATATACTAATGTCACGAAGTCAGCAGTCAGTAAGTTTTTGAAGAAAGAGATCATATGTCGATATGGAATGCCTGAAAGGATCATATCTGACAATGCGCTGAATTTGAACAACAGCACAATAGCAGAAGCCTGTAAATAGTTCAATATCAGACACCATAATTCGTCACTATATCGTCCAAAAATGAATGGTGCAATAGAGGCGGCCAACAAAAATATTAAGAAGATTGTGGCGAAAATGGTTGAAACTTACAAGGATTGGCATGAGAAGTTACCATTTACTCTTCTGGCTTACCGAACATCTGTCAGGACTTCTACTGGGGCAACACCTTTTTCTTTGGTTTATGGAATGGAGGCAGTTTTACCTATTGAGGTTGAAATTCCTTCTTTCCGGGTATTGGCTGAGCTAAAGTTGGATGAGGCCGAATGGATCCAATCTCAGTATGATCAGTTAGAACATATTACACACTTGAGAAATTAGTTTAGCTATATTTTTCCAAGATTGTAAGATTGCACAAGGTGCCACTCTTTATCATTTCTGATTGAGTCCTGAGATTTACCTTCAGATTTTGAGGTAAATTACATGATGCTTTGGGTACGAAACTAAATTTTAGTATTGCGTTTCATCCTTAGATAAAAGGTCAATCAGAATAAGTAATACAAATTCTAGAAGATATGTTGCGATGTTGTATTATTGAGTTTGAAGGCAGCTAGAAGAAATTCTTACTATTGGCTGAGTTTGCTTAGAATAAAAACTATTAGGCAGGTATTAAAATGGCACCGTATGAGGCTTTATACAAACATAAATTTAGAACTTCGTTATATTAATCCAAGCTAAACAAAAGAAAAATAGTTGGGACCGATCTTATTGACGAAACTGAGGATAAAGTCAGGGTCATTCGAGACTATCTAAAAGTTGCATCAGATCATCAAAAATCGTATACCGATTTGAAAAGAAAAAAGACATTGAATTTCATATTGGTGATAAAGTATTTTAAAAGTCTCGCCCTGGAGAAAAGTTCTACAGTTCGGCAGAAAAGGGAAGCTCAATTCGAGATTTATTAGGTTGTATGAGATTCTTGAAAGAATTAGACATGTAGAGTTGACCGCCTCCGGACACACCAGCATCCAGAGTAGAAATCGTTCACAAAAGATATAAGAAAATGGTATCCACAAGTGTACATGTCAGGTTGTAATATAGTTTACAACAGAGTAAGAGTACTTCGAGAATCGTATCCAAGGGAGGCGAGTACTAAATTGATCTTAAATTAAACATAAACAGATCTATTTAATATTCTAATCAGATTATAGTACTAAAGATCAAAAAGAGAAGGGTTTAATAAACTATCTTAGAAACAAAAAAAGAAATTAAACAAACGAAAGGCAAGAGATCAAATAAGGAAATATATATATCAAATCTGGGCATGGTTGATTAGCTCACTATTGTAATCTTAAGTAACTGTCATCTCGAGTTTTCTTGTTTAATCAACTAGTTAGTACCCCAATAGGATCTTCTGATACGTCCACTGAAATACTGAGTGGGCAAGAACCACTTATCTTCTGACCTCACAATCTAGGCCGATATAGGTTTAAGGTGTTTACAGATTGGACATACTAATTTTGGGTTTATTCCCACCTTGATGACTTTTTAGGGTTGTCAGGCCTAGAGTTTAGGTTCTTCTTGTCCTGAACAGCTAATCCGTTAAAAAATCCCTATAAAACAATTAATTCTTCATACCTCGATTCACTAATCCCTAAGAGGAGGATTAGTTCCTCATAGATCTAAACAATATGAACTGGAATAAAATAATTAACATAAAGAAATATTTCAAGAATAAAGTTTAGAAAAAGCCTGATTGTATTGAATTAAAGCACAGAATCCTCACAGAGTTTAAGAATAGTTTAAGAAATCTATTTTTTTCCCGAAAATAAATAACAATAATGGAAATCAAGTCTTTACCCTAGAAGAAAATAAAATCTACAATCTAAAACTAAAGAGAAAATTATACAAAGGAGAAAGGTTATTTTTAACATGTGTTAGCTGAGCCTATTTATAGACATATGATGGTCGTTGTCTTTAACCTTAGGTCAGCTGATGTTCCCAAGCTTAAAGTTGGACTGTGTTATTTTTAACTACCCTTGGCTCGTATTCATTTCTCGTACAGAGGCAATTTCGTGACACAATAGGTCCTGTGTAGCGACATTAAGGGCAATATTTTCAGCTTAAGGGCATCTTCAGGGGTATGTCGCGACACCGAAGGTCGTCTTGGACTCCTTCAGTTCTACTCCCTATGTTGCGACATCTAATGCTTTGTGTTGCAACCTAGCAACCAGTATTGAGTTATTATGTCTTTTAATGGTCTTCTGCATACTCACAAAGTGTATTAGCTCACCCTTAGGCCTCTTTTGGCCCCTAAGGTCAATAAAATACTCAAATAACACATTTTATTACACTTAACTGAACTTTCTGAAAAGTAATTAAAACATAACAAAAATGCTTATGTTCAAGCTATTAAAGTGCAAAAAATAGTTTAATTTGTTACACCAAATTATAGTAGATCAAACTCCCCACACTTATGTCATTGCTTGTCCTCAAGCAACACAAACAAAAACAATAAATCAAATGACAACACCTGAGCAAGTATGGTACAAATGTTAGCTTTGGGGCACATGAATAGGCATTTCATATTCACATATAATCTTGGCATGAGATTTAATTGACTTACAACTTTTTATATTAGACACCTAATTTCTGTACATTACAAAACATACAAGCATTAAGGGTTTCAAATGTATGAATCCATCAATTACAAATAATTTGATTATCCTAGCAAAATACAAAAGGTTATAAATGTAATTATTCAGTGTGATTTCGAATTGTGAATAAATCTACCTAGATCACATAGGACTTTTTGGCTTGTAACGGTCTAAGGCTTAGGACAGGTATGGATTTCATGAATGGCAAGCATCAAATAATTTCAAAGACGAAGATAGTTTGGCACATCATATTGTCTCTTATTAATCCTTTCCCACTCACTGCCTTATATCTCCTTCTCTCACCTTCCTTATTTCTTCACATAGGAAATAACAGTCTAATATAACAATTACAGTTAGCTCACAAGTTTTTGTACACTGATAAGTAATTTTTTCTACTTTTGTGACATTGTCACATTTTTTTCTTTTCAATACATCTCACTCGCAAACATTTTTCTTTCTTTTCAAGTACTTTTTCCACTTGTTTTGATTTTCTTTTTGAATCTTTCTTTTGTTGCACATTTGAGTTAACCTATAATCACTATATCACACTAAACCCTTCTATTTCACTCTATTTTTACAAAATCTGTCATAATGTATCTACTTAGCCCTTAATAAGTATGGCTAGATATCTATAGTAGTGTAGTTCAAGACCAACAGAAAAATGATAAGTACAAATTTATATTTTGTCTTGGGTTTTTTTATAAAATTTCATTAAAAAGTGTTTTCTGGCTCAAAAATAGGTACTAAGTATAAATAACAGGTTTAGCTTTCTGGCTTTGGGTGTAATACAAACAATGCCTTAGGTCATCCCTAGGTATCGTAATATTCATAACTCTATTTAATCAAACAACCACAAATTCACAATTTGTCATTCATACTAGCATGCTCGTTTCCTTATATTCTCTATATCATTTGGTACATTTAATTTCTTTAATGCCTATTTACAGTGTGATATATAGAAGTCAGTAGTCTAATAATAAAAAATTTAAAATCACCTATCCTCATACAAAATTTATTTGTAAAAACAAGCAACCTATGTACATGCTCCTAACCAATCACTTGTATTTCTACAAGCTCAAGCACACAAATGACAAGAAAAATCAAGAAAAAGCATAAAAATTTAAAACAAAAATTTTCTATGTTACCCTCTCACACTTTAGATAAGACATTGTCCTCAATGTATAGTCCCAAAATAGATAAGGAAAGAAGTTACCCGATTGATTGCGATAGTTCCATTAGCTAATGGTGGGTGCTTCCTTCATTGCTCGTTGACAAGTCTAATTATTGTGCATCTACTTTGCATGGATATTTTATAAATAATTTAAGTTCATTAATTATAACGAACTACAATGCCCTAAATTAATGAAAACAAATAAAATACTAAAAAACTAATTAATTTTCCTAATTCTGTCTACTAAAATAGAACTAATATATTAACTTGATATATTCATCATCTTCTTGAAGTCCCCTTCTCTTCCTTTCCTCTTGTGTTTTCTGCAAAATATCAAATTGTTTATAAACATCATCTTGGAGCATTTTCTTAGGAGGATTCACCGTTTTGTCCATTTGCTCCATAGGTACTCCTACTTTCTTACATAGCTCTGTTATCAGATAAGGAAAGAATATTCCTCTTTCCAGATTTCTTACGCATTCAACCATGTTCCTATATATCCAGGTATCGATACATATTTTTTTCTTTTGCAATATTCCATATGTTATGATAGCATGGATTGGATTGATGTTGGAAATGTCAATCGTCAGCCAAATTTTTTAGCATACGAACGTAATCTAAATTTTGGCTTTTGGTGTCATTAACGCTTGGTTGAATGTTTCCGGCATTGTTGTGCCATTTTGATATGTCCACATCTCTTTTCCTTCTATCAAAAACCTCAATATGTCCTCTATATCGACGTTTTTTAACTCCTTGAAATATATTTTATACAGGTAATCGTGATAATAATATAGTGCATCATAAAATTGACAAATAATTCTTTCGATTACCAGGACATTAACCCCTCTAACCTTGACAGAAAAACATATCTCATAGAATGGTCTTTTTGCTTCCCTCTCTTTTAATTCTAGATAGAATTCCTGCACTACAAAAATTACTATGGGTTCTTCAAGTAGCAAACAAAAGTTAGTCCACTCCTTTTTTGTTGTGACTTCCCATATGCCTTTACAATTCCTCATTAAAGGATTGAAACCTTGTTCCTGAATAAAGTATAAGGTTGTAACCGTTGAAGGTATTTATCTATGTAGCTTTCCTAGAATTCAATAGATGGACTTGAAAACTTTAACAAAAACTTACCATTCTTTAGATCTACTCTTCTACTATAGTCTTTTGTTCTGAAAATTAATGAGTTTTCTATAGATAAAATAATGAGTTTTTCACATGTTGTAGATGTTGAATAATCTATTTATAAAGAAAATAATAGCATAATAAATAGTTATAATAAAATCCTATTTAATAGAGATTTAAAAAGTTATAATCCTAATGGAACTAAACTAAACAAACATTAGTGGTTAGTTTAAACTTGGATAGCCGAATTTACGCAGTGGTGTTGCGACATCCCTTAGCGGTGTCGTGACGTCGAGAATAGTTTACCTGTTTTGAAGATTGTTCAATGTCACAACATAAGGTTCTGTTGTGTGACATGTGAGTCAGGTCTAAATGTTTCCCTTTTTGTATTAAAATCCTCATTTTTGTCACCTTCTTCATCGTCGTCCTTTTCATTTAGCCCTTCAGTTCCCTCGGAACGCTATATGGATTTATATTGTCGAAAATATGTATCGACAACTATATTCATTGTTACCCCAAAATAATGTTTTATACATTGCCAATTTACGAGGAAATGTTTCCCCTCTCTTTCGATGAGTTCTATTGCTTCGTGAAGCGTTACCTAGTTTATAGAATATGAACCAGCCCATCTTGATTTAAGTTTACCAAGAAAAAATTTCAACCTTGAATTTAACAATAAAACTTTTTGCCCTGGTAAGAATTCTTGTCTTCGAATTCTAGCATCATGTCAAATCTTGCTCCTTTCTTTGTACATATTGGCATTCTCATAAGCCAAAAAAATGAAAATTTTCCAACTCTTGTACTTAGAATAATCTTTCTTTCTTTGCCAATTCTAGATCAAAATTTAGTTCTTTTATCACCCAATATGCTTTTTTCACCCAATATGCTTTTTTTCTCTAGTTCAATTGGTAAATGATAATTTTCTGTAAACTAATTTGTAAGGGGACATACCTAGTGGTGTCTTATATGCTGTCTTGTAAGCCCATAATGCATTATCCAAACTTGCTGCCCAATCTTTCCTATTTGGGTTTACTATTTTTTCTAAAATTTGTTTGATCTCATGGTTAGAGACCTCTACATAACCATTAGCCTTAGGATGGTACGCTGTTGTCATTCGATGACGTACACTGTACTTAGCCAAAACAACCTCAGACTGTTTACTGCAAAAATGAGATCTTTCGTCATTTAGCAATGCACATGAAGCTCCAAATTTGGCGAAGATATTTTTTCGCAAGAACTTAACTATTGATTTCCTGTCATTAGTGGGTAGAGCCACAGCCTCGACCCACTTTGCGACATAGTCAACAGCTACTAGAATGTATTGATTCCCAAAAGAACTTGGAAATGGGCCCATGAAGTCAATCCCCCAAACATCAAATATCTCTACTTCAAGTATCCCCATTTATGGCATTTCATCCCTTCTTGATATACCCCCAGTTCTTTGACATATGTCACACTTTTGTACAAACTCGTATGTGTCCTTGTTCATGGTTGGCCAGTAGAATCCCGATTGAAGTACTTTTTGGGTGATCCTTTTTCTGCAAAAATTTCCTCCACATGGAGATGTGTGACATTCCTATAGAATATCAACTACTTCTTCTTTGGCTGCATATCTTCTTACTAACTAGTCAACACATTGTCGGAAAACATATGAATCCTCCTATATATAATTTTTCACTTCATGCAGGATCATTTTCTTTTGTTGTCATGACAATTTTGGTTAGAAGACAAACCTATATAGTTTACATAATCAACATACCATGGGGGAACATTATTTTTTACCCTTACTTTATGGATATCCACCCTAAACAACTGCTCGTCAACAAAAGTTTCTTTAATTTCTTCTGATTCCAGTTGTTCTATGTCATTCACTATTCTGGATGAATGGTCTGCAATTTGATTTTTTGTTCATTTTCTGTTCATTATCCATATATCAAATTCTTAAAGCAATAATCCCTACCTCATTAACCTAGCTTTTTTTTTCCTTTTTCTTCGTAACATACTTTAATGCTAAGTGATCAGCGTACACATAAACTCTATTTGCCATCAAATACAGCCAGAATTTTTCACAAGAAAAAATGACTGCAAGCATTTCCTTTTCATTTGTAGTGTAATTACACTGTGTTGAATTAATGTTTTGCTTGCATAATGAATAGCTCCAAATAGGTTATTCTTTTTTTGTCCTAGCATTGCCCTTACAACATAGTCACTAGCATCGCACATTATAATAAAAGGTTCTAGCTAATTAGGAGTAATAATTATAGGAGCAAAAATAAGTTTTTCTTTTATTACCTAGAAAACGTTGATGCATTCTTGGTTAAATATGAACCTTTTTGCAATAATTGATTCAACAGCTTAGAGATATGAACAAAGTCTTTGATAAATCATCTATAGAATCCGAATGTCCCAGAAAATTTCTTACTCCCCAGACTGTTGTAGGATTTGGAAGAGTTTTAATAACCTCAATCTTAGCCTTGTCAACTTCTAACCCCTTCCTCAATATTTGATGCCCTAAAACCAATCCTTTCTTAACCATGAAATGGTATTTTTCTCAGATTAATACAAGGTTGGTCTTTTTGCATCTATCTAAAACATTTTTAAGATTTTCCAAACATTCTTGAAATGAGTCCCCATATACTGAGAAATAGACCATGAATACATCCAAACACTCTTCTAGTATGTCAGCAAAAATAATCGTCATACATCTCATAAAGGTTGTTGGGGCATTACAAAGCCCTAATGGCATTCATATGAAAGCGTAAGTACCAAAAGGACATGTGAAGGTAGTATTTTCTTGATCATTCAAACGTATTGGGATTGGATGGTATCCTGAGTATTCCTCAAAGAAACAATAATAATCCTTTCCTGCTAATCTATCAAGCATTTGATCAATAGAAGGAAGTGAAAAATGATCTTTTTTGTTGCATCATTTAATTTTTGGTAATCAATATATACTCTCAAACCAGTAATTGTTCTTTATAGAATTAATTCATACTTATCATTTTCAACCATTTTCAATCCACCTTTCTTTGGCGCACGCTACATAGGACTAACCTATTCACTATCGAAAATGGTGTAAACAATTTCTGCATCTAACCACTTAAGTAACTCTTGTTTTACCACCTCCTTCATGGCTGGATTAAGTCGACATTGTGCATCCACTACTATTTTTCCATTCTTCTAATCAAATCTTATGTTGACATAATGCAGGATTAATCCCCTTAATATCAGTGATTGTCCATCATATGGTTTTTTTCTGTCCTTAAAACACTTAATAAAGCCTCTTCTTATTCTAAACTTAGCCTAGTAGCCATAATTATTGGTAGTGTAATTTGGTTTCCAGATGTCCGTATTTCATGTGCTTCGACAATGGTTTTAGATCTAATCCTAGAGGTTTAACAATGGGTAGTATCATTTTTGTTGTGCATAAAGCAATATGTTCCACTTGCCTTTTACTTTGCCTCCACCAATCTAGTTGAATCGTTGTCTCAACATTCACTCGTTCACTATCATCCCATTTTTCTTCCTCTCATTCATATTCATAATTAGCCAATTCTATTTTAATGGACTCCAGTTTATTACACTTTTGGTCCTTTGTTTTCATTTACCCTGGTTCTAATTTTTTATGTGTTCCCCAGGAAAATTCGTTTTCACTAAATCTTTCTAATATTCCCATTACTTCTTTCCTAGTTTTATTCCAGATGCTTCCTCCAGTCATGATATCAAACTTTTTCCTATTTTGACTATTCAATCCATCATAAAAATGTTGAATTTGCACTGCAAAATGTAAACCTCCACCCAACACTAATCTAATAATGGTTCGAAATCTTTCCCAAGCTTGTCCCAATTTTTTAGTTATGAATTGTTTGAATTGAAATATATTCTCACACACACTAAGTACCTGAGTCATGGAAAGAACCTGATGAAGGAAAAGTTGCACAAAATCTATCCAAGTAGCAATAGTGTCAGGCGGGAGCACATCAAACCAAGTTTTTGCTTTTCCATTCAATGCAAACGAAATTAGTAATAATTTGATACTGTTTGGTGGTACTCTAGCGTAAATAATAGTACTACATATATATTCAAATTATCATAGAAATATTATAGGGTCCTCTTTTTTAGGCTCACCAAATGTGACATTATTAGTAATCCACGTTAGTAAGGAAGGATTTAACTCAAAATGCGAATCATAAATAATAGGTCGAGTGATACTAGATCACAACCAATCTATATCAAAGAATGTCCCTAGTGTTTGCATCACACCTCTTAAACTTTAAAGCTGAGAAGAAATGATACAATACTAACAGTCTATGAATTTAAGTTTCGTATCTATAATCTAAAAATTTCCTAACTATTCTATTAACATGCAAAAGTTAAAACTAGTACAATGACGTTACCTCCCCGTTAGTGGCGCCAACAACTTGACTGGCTCTGGACTTAGCAACACCGAGAGTAGAAATCCTACACAAAAGATATAAGAAAACGGTATCCATAAGTGTACAGTTCAGGTTGTAATATAGTTTACAACGGAGTAAGTCAGTACTCTAAGGATTGTACCCAAGGAAGGCGAGTACTAAATTAATCTTAACATAAACATAAATAGATCTAATTAATATTCTAATCAGATTATAGTACAAAAGATCAAAAAGGGAATAGTTTAATAAACTATCCTAAAAACATAAAAGGAAATTAAAAAAACAAAAGGAAAGAGATCAAATAAGGAAATATATATATCAAATCTAGACATGGGTGATTAGCTCGCTTCGGTAATCTTAAATAACTGTCATCTTGGGTTTTCTTGTTCAATCAACTAGTAGGATCTTCCGATACATCCACTGAAATACTAAGTCACCAAGGACTACTTATCTTCTGACCTCACAGTCCAGACTGGTTTATGGTTAAGGTATTCACGGATAGGCCATATCAATTTTCGATTAATTCCTACCTTGATGACTTCCTAAGATTGTCAGGCCTAGGGTTTAGGTTCTTCCTATCTTGAACAGCTGATCTGTTAAGAATTCCCTACAAAATAGTTAATTATGAATACCTCCACTCGCTAATCCCCCACGGGAGGAATAGTTCCTCATGGATCGATCTAATAAAAAATATGAACTTGAATAAAAGAATGAACATACAGAACAATTTCAGGAATAGAGTTTAGAAGAAGCTTGATTGAACTGAATTAAAACACAAAGTCCTGATAGAGTTTGAGAATCTTTTCAGAATCTGGTTTCTTCCTGAAAATAAATAACAATAATGGAAATAAATCTAAACCCTAGAAGAAAAGAAATCTACAATCTAAAACTAAAAAGAAAATTATACAAAGGAAAATGGTTATTTTTAACATGTGTTAGCTTAGCCTATTTATAGGCTTAGGATGGTTGTCATCCTTAACCTTAGGTTAACTGACATTCTTGAGCTTAAAGTTGGATTGTGCAGACCAAAACACCCTTAGTTCGTATTAATTTCCTATACAAAGGTAATGTCGCGACACACCAGGTCCTGTGTCGCAACATTGAGGGCAGTATATTAAGTTTTAGAGTATCTTTAGGGGTATGTCGCGACATCCTTAGGCTATGTCGCGACATTGAAGGCAGTCTTGGACTTCTTCAATTCTGCTCCCTAGGTATCGCAACTTAGTGATCAATATTGAGTTATTATGCCTTCTAATGGTCTCCTGCACACTCACAAAGTGTATTAGCTCACCCTTAGGCCTCCTTCGACCTCTAAGGTCAATAAAAGACTCGAATAACATATTTTCTTACTCTTAACTAAACTTGCTAAAAAATAAATAAAATATAACTAAAATGCTTATGTTCAAGCTCTTAAAGTGTGCAAACTAGTTTAAATGTTCGAGCTCTTAAAGTGTAAAAACTAGTTTAATATACTACACCAAATTACGATACATCAAACGTATTGATTAGCTCTGCGACCAATCACTCTGCCACTAGAATTAGAAAAGATACACAATGTTTTTTATGTGTTGATGTTGTGTTGTTATCGTTTTGATCCCTCAAATGTGATTTCTCCCAATGAGGTTGAGTTACAGCTTGATTTTTCATATGGTGAGGAACCAGTAAAGATTTTAGCTTGGGAAGTGAAAGAACTCAGAGTTAAAAGAATATTGCTAGTGAAAGTGTTGTGGCCTCGACATGGTATTAAGGAAGCTATGTGGGAACTTGAAAAAACCATGAAACTTCAATCCCCTAATCTATTTTTAGGTAAAAATTTTGAGTACAAAATTTTCGACAAGGGAGAGTTGTAACAGCTCATTTTTTAGTGGTGCCAAAAATGGTTGTTTAAGAACCCCATTTTTCGATGATCGAGTTAGTAAATATTATTAATTAATACTTACGAGTCTATTTTAGTATTATTTTGAATTTTGGTTTGACAAATTTATTAACTGAATAGTAGTTAAGGTACGAGTGTTTTGACCTTAAAGTCAATTGTGTGGAAAAATGATGTATCAGGACCTCGTTTCAGTAAAACAAACTCTTAAATGATTTTTTTTTAAAAATTATGGATTTATTATATAGATTAATTAAATTTTGGATAGGAAAATTTATTGAATCAGTGATTAATTGAGGTACAAGGACTAAATCATAAAAGTGGTCAAAGTTCATCGTTATTTATTTTTATTTGTTTATGGTCTGATTTAGTAATTAATTAAGTTCTAATGAGGTAAATTAACAACTTTTAAATGTGGTAACTAGATGGTTAATGTTATTATTCTGATAAGATTATAATTTTATAATTAAAATTGTAAAAGGGATTAAAATAAAATTAATAATAAAACCTTTATTGTTTGGAAAGAGAAAGATCACCTTTCTCATTTCTTTCCAACACCAAAACCTCTTAAGACCAACAAGGGAGAGAATAATTTTAGGGTTTCAACAGTTAATCCTTTAATTGATCAGGATTTAAACCAGTCGGAAGATATTCGTGAAAAAGGGGAAATTACGTACAAGGGGAAATTGTTAGTTGTTATTTTTGTCAGGTAAGTTCATATGGCATAATGATGTTTGGATTCTTATGTATTTTATATTATGAGAATGTATATAAATTCTACTGAACTTTGGATTGTTACAATTTAGTACTAAATGGTGATATTTGGATTAAATTGAAAAAAAAGGTTAAATATAAACTTACACGATGGAATTACTCTGATGAAACTTTGTAAACGTATTGTACACATGGTTACAAGTTGATTTTCGATGATTCCAAGATCCATCATTTGTTGCGGACTCGAAGACACATGTGACATGGGTTTAGCTTGGGCAAGTAACCTAATGTCGTTTTATAGGTTTAGCTCGGATAGGTAACTTTACATGTATAAACAACTGTGGCCAAATATCTGATGTGCTGATAAAGGTTTAGCCCGGACAAGTAACCTGACACTAATATCTATATTCATCTCGAATGAGCAACCTGAGGTCCTTTTAAACATTTAGCTCAGACATGAAATGTATTTGATGTTCAAATATGATAGTAATGAATGATCTAAATATAGACTAGGTATATAAGTATGGTTACTTATTCAATAAATAAAATGAGATTAAGTATACATATGTGATTGAATGATGGATTAAGTGGGTTTTAAATAAATGAATTGCTATGATTAGTAGTTTAATTATATGTGTTCTAATGTGAGTTAAACTCACCTTAATGTGATTGTGCTTTGATATGTTATGTAATTTTTGTTATATGCATCAATTTAGCCTATGTACTTGTTATATGAGGTAAGTTAACCGTTTATATTTATATGAGCTTACTAAGCATCTCGTAATGCTTATTCTATCGCTTTTCCTTCTTTTTTAGATTTTGACTTACGGAACGTATCGATCAGATCCTCGAAGAGTTCACTCTATCCATCTCCTGATTCGGTAGGCTTTAAATCATTTGAGTTTGGTTATATATGGCATGTGTGTAGTAGTGTCATGTTATTTGTAATGTTAGGTATGTTTTGAGACATACTTGTTATCAACACTTATTCCAAATTGCTTATGTTTACAAATTGGGTGCCATTTGGTTCACATGTATGGTTTGGAAATTAAAGCAAGTGAAGTGTGTATGAACTAGTTTTTAAATGAATGGTATGGAAGTTGTGAATGGAATATGTATGTTTAGTATCTATGGATGCAAGAATGAGCATGATATGAATTGAGGTATTGAAAGGTTGATTACATGTAATGGTATACCTAGCTTTGTTGTGATTTGGTGCCAAATGTGGCATATTAGTTTTGTGGATTGATTAGGTGATTTTAAGTTATGTATTGGAAGTATTTTGGTATGGAATTGATAGGTTTTTAACATGTGTAAATGTTTCCAAAATCATTCTTTAGCCTATTTGAAAGTTTGGAACTGAAGCAAGCATCAAATGGTAAACTTTTGCCAAAACAAATTGTGGCGTCCTGACGTTCATCGTCTCTTGTCGCAATTTCGGCCAACAAAATGTGACATCCCGACATCAAGTGGTCCAACGTCGTGATGTGACATACTATTTTAGTGATGTCATGACGTGGATAACATCCCGTTACGACGTCAAGCCTATATGTTTCAAACTTTTCTATTTAGTTCTTGCTCGTTCTAGGGTCAACTTTAGAGCTCACAAAAGCTCGTATTAAGCTCGAAAAAGGTTTAAATTTGTTTTGAATGACTAATATAATAATATTTAATGATTCTCGATTCTAATTATCTGTTAAAGGTTTGTAATTGTTTTGTTTTGTACTATGGCATTATGTAGCTCATTCCTGATGATTGGGACAAACTAAGGGTGTTACAATGATAGTGTGATGTCCCAAATTGAGCTAGGCTTCAAGTCTCCCCGAACCAACAATCTATGCACAAAAAAATGCATAAGCAAATACTTCTTAGTAAGTTCAACTCTATAATAACCCTACATAAATGTAACACCCTTAAATCGTATCCGTCACCGAAATAGAGTTACGGAGCATTACCAGAGTTTGCAATTCAAACGGATAGAAAATTTCAAACATTTCATAACATATCAATAAGCATATTAAAACCAAGTCAAATCATACATATTGTCCCTTATACGAGCCTTTGAGGCCCTAAATACGCAATAGAAACAAGTCGGGACTAAATCAGAAACTCAGGCAATGTTTCAAAAAAGAGTAAAAATTTGCAACACTGCAGAGGCCACACGGTCGTATGGCTAGGCCGTGTGACTCACACGGTCAAGAAACACGCCCGTGTCTCAGGCTGTATGGGCATTCAAAATAGGGACACACGGCCGTGTCCCACCCCGTGTAACTCTCTGACTTAGTCACACAGCCAAGCCACACGCCCGTGTGCTAGGCCGTGTACCCTTCGAAATAACCTCACACGCCTGTGTGCCAGGCCGTGTGCTAGGCCATGTAACAGCCTGACTTGCAACCCTTTAAAAGCTACAGGGGACACATGGCCGTGTCACCTGGCTGTGTGTCACACACGGCTGAGACACACGCCCGTATCTCTACCCGTGTGGACAAAAATAGGTAATTTTACAAGCCATTTTTCTCACCCAATTTGCCATGTACCTATAACCAACTTTGCATATATAACCAAGCCATAATAAAGAATCCAAATCAAGCATAAACAAGACATATACATATGGTATAGTTTCATACAACCAATATGCCCTTAGGCACCTCAATGACAACATGTAAATATGTTCAATCAGGCACTCTATTTGTCCAAAATACTCAACTAACTTACATGCACATTTGCACCAATACATACCAAATAATTTACTTACCAAAACACAACCATTTGGTACCAAAATGCCATTCTATAATTAACATCAATAGTCATTTAAGCTATTCAAACAAAGTACCAATTCTCAACAAGTCACAAGCCATATTAATTATGCATATTTATCTATCATTTCATCTTCCATCATTCAACCACATTGATCAAACCATCAACCTTATTAAATCTAATATTTACATGCCAAAACCAAACTCATACCATCATCAAAATACCAAAACACAAGTCAAACAAATGGCCATTCCAAAAACTAAACATATAGGCCAACATTAGCCAATATACCTATACATGCCATAATAACAAAAATTAAATATCCAAAAGTACCAAAAGAGCCGGTGGATAGTGTGATAAAGCTCGAAAAGCTTCCAACCCGAATGAGCTTCTAATTTACTATAAAACACGGATAATAACATAGAGTAAGCATTTAAACTTAGTAAGTTCGTATAACTTAGAATTTAACTTACCATTTAATTAAGTAATAGGTAAGTACAAGGCATATCCCAACACATTTTGGCCAAATGCCTAAGAACATATTCACCAACCATATTAGCCATGTAAATACATATCTGAACCAATAATGATGGATGAGCTCAACAATTAATCAAGTTCCATATACAAATATCATCCATTTCATATTTCTATATATCATGTAACATAATTTCCAAGTATTTCATGTGTATACCTATAATAATTCATATCGAACTCATATCATTTCATATCAGATTTTTTCCCATTGAACCATTTAGAATACCGTTGGATACTCGGGATAGCTTACACATAGTGTGCTAGCTCATTAACTGTAATCCGTCAATTCATGTACATGTATCGTCATACGAGCTATGAATTGGTATGCTGACTCGAGTTGTAGATTGGTATGCTCTCATAAGCTATAAATCGGTATGCTCTTACGAGTTATAAATCAGTATGCTCTCACGAGCTGTGGAGTATCCGCAACACATGTGGGACCTCAACCAAATCATGTAACAATAATGACATGTCATTTGTATCCTACGAATTCCTATGGTTCAAACGGGGCTCGATAATTATGTAGGACATTTTATAACATTATATATATTTCAATCCTCGGCGAGTATACGTAGATACGAAGTCGATTAATCTGAGACTTTCTCTTTGCCCCGATCTAACTCCGTACGAGGTCTAACTGGATCTATACGGATAAATTTAATTCAATTCAACATATAATTAATTCAATTTAATCCAAAACATATTTTTGGAAAAATTACCATTTTACCCCTATACTTTTAATTTCCTTGCAATTTAATCCCTAGGCTCGGAAAATTAAATTCATGCAATTTTACCCCTACCCAAGCCTAGCCGATTATTATAAAAACTTATAGTAGCCCACATATTTCATAAATTCACAAATTATACCATGAATTTATCACATTTTTCAATTTAACCCCTAATTGACAATTTCATCAAAAATCTCTTTACAAAAGTTGTTTATCTAACAACAACCATTCAATTTCTAACATCAAACTTCAAAACTCATATACATGCATCAATGGTAAAACGCTAATAGTTTAACAATTTCACAAATTAGTCCCCGGGCTAGCTAGATTAAGCTATAATGATCCCGGAAATAGAAATCATAAAAAAATGGGACAAAAATGCATACCTAATTGAGCAAAATAAGCTTGCCGAAACTTCAAGCTTCTATGGCTAGGTTTTCTCTTCAAATTCGGTGGAAGATGATGATAATGGATGATAATAGTTTGTTTTATTTAATTAATTATAACTTTAATTACTAATTCCCAAAATTAACCTTAATAATTCATTCAAATTTCAATAATGCCAAACCATTAAAATCCACTATCAACTCTAATGGTCTAATTACCATATAAGGACCTTCACTTTATAATTATATAGCTATTTAATACCTTTAGCTATTAGAACTCAACTTTTTCACTTTACGCGATTTAGTCCTTTTTATCAAATTAAGCATGTAAATGGTAAAATTTCTTAACGAAATTTTTTATACGGTGATACTGTTATACTGTAGGCAATAAAATAATAATAAATATTTTTTTTCAATTTCAAATTTGTGGTCCCAAAACCACTGTTCCGATTTCACTGAAAACGGACTGTTACAATAAATGTGCGTATGACCCAAATTGGCATGTCAACTATATCCTAACATTTCTACCAAGTTTACATGGTCACAAATATCTAGTCAAAATTTACAACAAGTTCATTTGTCTAAATTTAGAACGTTCCTAGGCATTCATGTTTTCCACTTTACATAGCTCATGATCCCAACATTTATTCACATTATGCTTGTCAACCATGTTATTGTACACATGTAAAATCCTATTTCAAATTTCTTATTATCAAAACCAATAAATATACCTTTTAAAGTAATAACCATGTTTTCATGCTATCTTGCCTATCATATTAACTATATTGATCTTCCTACCATAATTTCACATTCAAATAATACAGTAAATACATTAAAATAATTAGTATACACAAAAACATGAAAGTATAATAAGTTCCATGATAACTTGCCTTTCCCAAAAGTAACAAAATGGATTGGGGCTTCTCTAAGGCCTTCAATCCATCACTTTTTTCCTTTCCCTTTTTAGAAACCAAAATCAACAATTTTCAGAAAATATTAAAATAACATTTATTAATCATAATAATGGCTCAAGAACCATTCCAAAGCATTTAAACATGAATTAAGATGATGGAATGCTAAGATATCATGAACTCTTACCAAAAGCTCTATCTTCTCTCTCTAGCTCAACCTTCCCACACTAAAGCTCAAACCCTAGGTATGTGGATAAAGAGAATAGAGATGAGTTTTGGTTTAAATATGGTTTCTATAAGGTAGTTTTACATGAAAGTGAAAAAACAATGCAAGAAAATGGTGGGTGTGTAACGCCCTAAACCCGATCCGATTCACTGGATATGAATCTCGAGTGTTACATTTTCCATTTTAGAATTTTTGCTGACTCATAAATTTTACAACTCAATTGGCAGATCTTTTAACTGAATTTGCATATAAGGCACAATATATAATTACATTAACCATGATTGGCTTTACATAATGATAGTATGACTTAGTTACATAATTCTAATAATTTATTTCTAGGTTCTATCACTAGCTTGACCATATCACTGACATGGACTATATATAATCCTAAGCCTTATAAATGATTCTCTCAGTTGCTTACATTATTCCCATCAGACTTGATCACGCCAGCCCAAGCTCGCTGTGTATGCATAACAGCCCAACTCGCCACACCCTTGGCATAGCCCTGGCATTGTCTCTCCTAGCATAGTCCCATCTTTGCTTACCTATGATATAAAAGCACAGAAGTAAGTTCATGCGAACTTAGTGAGTAAACCTTCTTTTACCTGAATCATGTTCGAAAACTCTATTTTCTTCTATCTTCTTGTATCCTTTCTTCGATTTATCTTTGACAGATACATCTCTAAGGTTCCATTCATCTTGCCATAGGTGTCACATTAAATGCTAAGATCATAACTTACCTTTCATGACTCCTTTAACCATTCCCACTTTAGAGGACCTTACAGATAGGATACTCTTGGCTCGCCACTTACACTGGCAGACTCAAGCTTCTCTGTCCTTACCTTGATACCATACGGGGTTCACCTTAACACTTTATACAAAACTTTTCCTTTAAAATTTTCCATGGATTCCTTTCTCTTCGTTCAGAGTCTGCCACAAAGGCCTTTCTTTCAAATGGTTAGCACAACAATTATTTTTTAGACTACGCCATTAAGGCGATCCTTTTCAAAGATAGCTACAAGGGCTTCTATGCTCAGAGATTTGTCATAGAGGCATTTCCTTGCAAAGGTTCGCCAAAATAGGCTTACCTTCCCTAAGTTTTTCCATAAAGGTGTTCCTTAACATTCAATACTCACCACAAAGGCTTTCATGTCCAGAGTTTTGCCACAAAGGCGTTCCTTAACATTCAGTACTCGCCACAAAGGCTTTCCTATCTAGAGGTTTTCCACAAAAACATTCCTTAACATTCAATACTCGCCGCAAAGGCTTTCCTGCCTAGATTTTTGCCACAAAAGTGTTCCTTAACATTCAGTACTCACAAAGGCTTTCTTGTCCAGATTTTTTCCATAAAGGCTTTCTTGTCCAAAGTGTTGCCACAAATGCGTTCTTTATCTGGTGTTTTAAACGATATGGAGTTGCCTAAACTCACTGTAACACCCTTAACATGTATCCGTCTTTGGATTAGGGTTGCAGAGTATTACCGTACAAACGGAACATTTAAACATAAATTTCATACACTATCATAAACATATCATAAACCAATCATGCATGCACATTTTGTCCCTAAATTGAGCCCTCGAGACCTTAGAAATACTTTAAAAATAATTCGGGACCAAATTGAAATTATTTGAAAAGTCTAAGAAAAAGTTACAAAACTTTGGAAATAGGGGTCACACGACTGTGTGCCCCACACAGTTGAGACACACGCCTGTGTCTCAAGTCATGTAACCTTTAAACTAGGGACACACCGGCATGTCTCAGTCCATGTCCTCGCCCATGTAACTCTCTGAGTAAGGTCGCACGCCCATATGCCAGGCCGTGTTACTCTCTGAGTTACCCCACACACCCGTATGTCAGGCTGCGTAACTCTCTAATTTGCCCCAGATGCCCGTGTGCCAGGTCGTGTAACTCACTGACTTACATACAAAGGAACTCTTATATGACACAAGGCCGTGTCGCCAGGCCATAACACACGGCTGAGTCACACGTCTGTGTCTCAGGCTGTGTGGACTTAAATTTTCCTAAAATCAAGCCATTTCCTATACCATTTCATGCATGAACACTTAGGTCATTTGTGCATATTTTCAAGGCACCAAACCATGCCAAAACATACATTTATTTGCCATTCCAAAAGTCCTAATTCAACTAACCAATATGCCATTCAAAGGCACCTCAAATGCAGTCATCAAAACTTACCTAAACATATAAACTTTACCTAATTTCAAACATCAATATCTAGTTCAATACTTTCCAAAACATACCATAACTTGACCATAATCATACCAATTCAAAACATGCAACATAAGATAGCCACAATGACACAAACTAGCAAGGCATCAAATGTACCAACAAAGTTAACTTACACAACTTATACATACCAAACCATCAACTAAACATTCAACTAAATACCACTACAAGTCCACCTATACATGCAATTATAACCTTGGCCAAAACATTCAAAAACTACCGATATTTATGCTTGATAGTGTGACGAGCTTCCAAATCGATTAAGCTTCCGTTAATCTATAAGACATGGGAAATAACTACGTAAGAATTAATGCTTAGTAAGCTCGTATAACTTAAATAAAATTACCATTTCAATTTCATAATGTAAATAGCACAATTGTAATACCAACTAAACCATAAGCTTGGCATAATGCCTATACAACATCATAAAATACACAAGTTAGTTCATTTATACATGGTTCCAATGAATTCATCCATAACAAGTAATATACACATTTATTCACATCATTTAAATCAACATTCCCTTTCATAAGTTCATGATATGGGTTAGAACACTTACCATTTCATTTGAACACTTACCATTTCATTTCCTTTCCTTTACATCATTGCTCACACGAGCTGTGAATGGGTCTGCTCACACGAGCTATGGGTTAGAATGTAAGCTACATGAAGCTGCTAACACAATCTGTGGAGTATCTGAAAAAAATGTAGGACCTTAGTCATCGATAGGACATTTAAGACGAGCACCCGAAACATGAAATCCCTAATGACAAGTCATTTGTATCTTACGAATTCCTAAGGTTCAATTGGGACTCAGCATTCAACAATTCATCATAGCATTAATATGATTATACATCGATCCATTTACATTAAAATAACATAGTAAACATTCAAATTAAACAACATTAATACGATAATTGTTTATACGAACTTACCTCGACTATTAGGGATGTGAAGGTAAATCGAGCTAATCCGAAGCTTTTGTTTCGCCTAGATCTAGGTCCGTATGTGGTTTATCTTGATCTAAATAGACAATTTCAATCCACTTAATACTTATAGTATACAATTTAGTCCACATTTCATATTTATGCAAAATTACTATTTTGCCCCTAATATTTTAACTTTTCACAATTTAGTCCTTAAGCTCATAAATTGGAATCTAAGCATTTTAATCCCTCATTCAAGCTAAAATAATTTGTTAGGGACTTATATCAACCCAAATAAACCATCATTTCATAAATTTAACATCAATTTTTACCATTTTTACAAATCAATCCCTAAATGCAAATTTCATCAAAAATCACTTTACAAAACTTTTTTATTTCTCAACAAAGATTCATAATCTATCAATTAACATCAAAAAGCATTTAAGAACATTCATGACATAACCCTCAACCTTTAACAACTTTACTAATTGACCCCCGGACTAGCTAGATTAAGCTAAAACGACCTCAAAAACATAAAAATCATTAAAAACGGGGCTTGAAAACACTTACATACACTAAAGGAAGCTTGGACAAAACTAGCCCTATCTTTAATGGGGAAATTCAGTTGAGGAAGAAGAAATGAAGATGATACTTATTTTTCTTTCTTTTGTTTTAGGTTTTAATTACTTAATTACCTTTTTAACCTTTAAAAACTTTATTAATTTCATCAAAGCCATACCATAAACATCCACTAACCATACAAATGGTCTAATTACCATTTCAGTCCATTTTATTTCATTTTCATAGTCATTTAGCCCTTTTAACTAATAGAATTCCACTTTTACACTTTTTACAATTTAGTTCTTTTCACTTAATTTATCATGCAAACATCAAAATTTCTTAACAAAATTTTAATATGACCCAAATATAATCCTGTAAGATTAAAATAAAATAAAATAATAATTTACTCATCAGATTTGTGGTCCCGAAACCACTGTTCCGATTTCACTGAAAATGGGTTGTTATAGTCACACTTAGAGATAGTTTTGGTTATAATTATTTTATTTTGAGTTTGGGTAATAAGGAGTATATTGTTTGGGTTTGAGTTTAGTATAATATATTTGAGTTTTGGAATAAATATTTTAGAATATTTTATAAATTTAATAAGAAAGCTAAAACTTATTCAATGGTTAATATAATATAATAGTGAACAATAACAGATATTTTTGTTAATTCATATAATATCATAGAATGACAAAATTTACATACAATAAGCACTTTAATTATTTTAAATAAAATAAATTTATTAAATATATCTAATTTATGTTTTTTACAAGACAAATTTGAATTGTGTTGTCTATTATTCATATAACTAGAATTATGATAACTATAAAAAAAAAACTTTCTAGTTCACTCAAAAAAGAATGATCATTGTTAAGCTCAAAAATTTGATTTTCACTATCAAAATATATGGAATAACGGTCCCGGTTACTATCCCTAATTTAAAAGGTATCATTAGAAATGAAATTTCGAATGTCTTTGACGTCAACTAAATGATCAACCTTACTATAATAACTAGAGCTGTCACTACAATCATGAATGTTTTTATCTGTATCATTTCTAATCGGGTCTTCGTTTATAGTAGTATTTTCAACAGGACCAAGGCGGCTATCCGTTGATTTACTTAGCCCACATCTGTATTCTAATTCTCCCTTAGACAAGACCAAATTGAACCATGATTTTTCCATAGAGCTTTTTTGCTTGTATTTTCATGAAAGTGCAGTAGATGAATAGTCATTCGATGAAAAATCAATTGAATATTTTATTTTCTATCAGAATACGCATACTAGATACAATCACTAGGGTTATTAATGAACAGTGAGTGAATATTGAAAGAAACGATTCTCTTTTGTGAGAACCTAGAGTAGCAGTAATCATGAATGCTTTTATCCGTATCATTTCTAATAGGGTCTTCGTTTACAGTAGTATTTTCAACAGGACCAAGGCGGCTATCCATTGATTTACTTAGCCCACATCTGTATTCTAATTCTCCCTTAGACAAGACCAAATTGAACCATGATTTTTCCATAGAGCTTTTTTGCTTGTATTTCCATGAAAGTACAATAGATGAATAGTCATTCGATGAAAAATCAATTGAATATTTTATTTTCTATCAGAATACGCATACTAGATACAATCACTAGGGTTATTAACGAACAGTGAGTGAATATTGAAAGAAACGATTCTCTTTTGTGAGAACCTAGAGTAGCAGTTCATTATATATGATAGAGCTCTTTTTGCTTTTGAATTAGAAATATCGTATAAAAGTAACATGAATTATTACATTCAAAATTGAATTATTTTTAACTTATAAAATTCAATATTATTTGAATCCGTCAGAGCCCCTGGCTTGATCCGAGCCCGAATTCGAAAAATCCGAGTCTAAAAGGTCTTGAGCCCAAAAAAACTCAAGCCTAAGCTAATCCAAACCTGAAAAAATTCAAACTCGAAAAAATCCGAATCCAAAGTAAGCCTAATCTGAGTCCGCTTGTTTGCTAGCTAACATTATGTATTGCAAATCTAAAAAGCAAATGGTTGGGTTTTGGACTAACGTGGTCTCAAGGACTAGATTTGAATTCCTGAGAAGAAAGCTCTGACTCTCCAAGAAAAAACTCGAGTGTTAGATGTCTGAGATTTATACCTAAGAACTCAAAGAATAGTTGGTGGTATTTTTTTTTAATGTTTAGTAGGTTGGCAATGAACCTGCAAACTGTGAACCATGATGTATTTTGCCAGCCAGCTTGTATCAGATTAGGTATTGTAATGTTTTTGAAGTTTACTTGCTGGATTTGTAGAGGTTGACCATTGTACCAGCTGTTGGTTTCTTTCGTATTTATGCTACCGAACTAAAAATAATGTTCTAATGGGTTTTTTTTTCTCATACTGAAGACGTATTTTCCCTATCTTTCCATTGTTTCAAGTCTTGAAAATTAACATAAATTCTCCCCAAACATCGACGGTATCAAGATTCTCCACCACCTTTGCAAACATTCACGACGTTAACCACATTCATGATATGAAAATGAGAATGAAACAAACAATAAAAAGAAATGCCACCTACCAAGGAATCTCTGGTACGAACAATTCAGGCATTAAAGAATTTGAAGGTGAGATGAATTATAGAACAGATCAGGGAATCGTTGCAGTGGAAACTTCTGCCATGAGCACCCACCATGCTTCACCCACGATCGCCTACATCTCCCATGTATAGCTAAGTGACTTCACAGTAGCTTCAGTAGAATACCATTACTGTTTGCTCTCTCTCTCACATGATCGATGAAGTTATCTTTAATAAATGATAATAATTGTATTTTATTCAGAGTCAATATAGCCTCCTTTGAGAAGGGAAGAGGCGGTTTATCTTGAAATTGAGAAGTCAAGGCGGTAAATCAGATAGCTTGAGCCAGTTTCACGAAGAAAAACACTACACCAGCATTATTATATGAACAGAATAGAAATCGCTTAGGAATAACAGCAACCATGGACAGCTAGGTTATAATAAATGAACCATAATGTATATAATTCAGAATAAGGAAATCACTGAATCATTGATGACAAGCGCTCATCAACATTGGAATCACACAAAAAAATCAACAAGGGAAACAAAATTGATCATGATTCATGCCTAGTGACGACTGTAGGAAACAGCAACTATATTCCCCTGAATAACACATGAATCATGTACACCATTGACCATTTCCGAGTCAAAGCTGCAATAAATCATAGTCTACACAAAAAAGAAAAGAAACACTATAGCCCTTCAAAAGAAACAACCCTATGTTCAGATAGTTTTAACCCTAAGCTTCAACGCTTTATGGAGGTGTCGCAAGGCAGTTAATCATTTGTTCTCCTTTACTGATGGAATTCCAAGTTTACATATGTATGATGCTTAATCAGGAATCCTGCTGCCTATATATCGCAATTTCCTGCTGTTTGAAATATCGACGATCTTCTTCGTCCACCAGAACAAGATTCAAGTAATACTTCACACTGAATTTGTTGTTGATGTTGCGATAAGTTGGAGTCAGTTCATATGGACTAAGAAACAGCCTGATTGGAATTGATTCACCTTCAATACCAAGCACATGATTGTGAGCACTATGCTAAAGGAAAATGATATATATCTGTAGCAATTGAAGTATCTGAGGCATCAAAACTAAAAGTTTGCCTAACTACATATCCTTCCAAAAGAAAACACAACTCAGATCTTATAATATGCAAGAAATCTTAAGTTACAAGCAAACCTCGGACTGGAGCACCATCCATCAACTCAAACTTAGCTAGCGTTTCTGTTTCAACATGAGTATTTGCTCCTGATCCAGTTGACTCTCGACGCCTGATCTCAAGATCCATATTCTTAATTTTGATCCTCACAAGAAGAAAATATATCTTACCAATAATAACATCTTTCAGATGATACCTGAGCAATTTGGATTCCAACAATGTCTAATCAAAACCTACGTGATAAAAAGCGACTAGGAAAATTGCTACTTATAATAGTTTAAGCTGACGAGCTTAAATCCTAAATCCACACAAACCTAAGCCAACTTATGATGCCAGGTTTAAGCACAATCCATAGATGTTAATCTTACTTGCTTTTATTATACTCAAACTCAATGTGCAGGCAATCTTCAATTCCAACTTCCATCTGCAAATGGATTGAGTTTTGTTAAAATTAAGTATTATCAATAAATAAGCCGTGTGAACTCATTACAAATCTCAAAATGAACAAATTTAATGTTAATAAGAATCAGTTAAGATACCAATGAAAAGCACTATCTTAACATTATGACAAGCACTCACTTTGATGCTATTGTTGATTGACGGAGGTGGAGAATAATTTCGAACCTCATACACATTAACCAAGCAAAAGATAAGTTGCTACAATCACAACACTGAAAAAGAAACTCAATGGTGAACAATATACAATGATCAATATAGTAAATGTCCTGAAACCATAATGAAAGGCCAAATAGATTGATGTTGGCTTTCTTGTATATGAGTATAATGTCAGGAATAAAAGGGAAAAGCAACTCTTCACAGTAAGGCAGTGTTTAAAGTTCTCCCTTATATGGCACACCTTAGATACACTTATTTGTACAATCCTGCTAGTGCATTTGAGAGTGAGGTTCCATAATGCGCAAGAAAAAGAGAAATGAAATGGAGATAAAACTCATTTTGCAAAGAAAAATAATGAAAGGAAGAGGATGCAGATGAAAACACTTACCATAAAGTCCTGGTATTCCACTATGCTTCCACCATAATTACGACTAACTGTCACTTTCAGGACATACCTGAGAAAAGAAACGAATCAAATTCTAACATGGGTAGTCCAATTATAGTCTCAAAATCATCAACCTCAAATGCGGACCAACAAAACAAAATTTTATTTAGAACTCCACAATAAACATCTTTTAATAATACATAAATAACAGAGTGATTTGTAAGCTTTATTTATTTTTTTGTTCAATGATTTCTAAGCTTTACTGAGGTAAGTACCAAGAACTATTATTATGATAATCGACTGATTTATAAGCCTTAACAACCCATAACAAACATACATCAAGTGATCAAGGAAATACTCAAATCAAATTGACTAAAAGTGATGTGGATAAAATTTTATCTTTAAAGATTTAGTGCAGGGGGTACCATACCTAAGCCGCAGATTTGCACCGTTATAAGTTTCATATGGCATTTCAACTGTTGAAAATTCAAATGGATACGTTTTTCTTTCATATATATCCCCAGGAACATCCAATTCACGTACTGCAAATATCAAGAATATAAAAGTGGCAAACAAAACAAACCAATCAACAATCTACAAAAACTTAGCATAAACCAAATTTTTGTGCACATCATAAACAAGAAAACTAAATCATAAACTTTTGTGCATCTCTGTCACATGCATCTAATGAAAACTAATCACTGAAATTTATTTAAAAGAACATCTAACAGTTTCCAGGCAGAGCAAACAAATATACGCACCAAGGGAGGTAAAATCATAAAAGTTGCCTCTGTCAAAATACATCTCTGGAAAGAAAAAACAAAGTTAGCATTAACTTCATTTCAACAAGAAATAGGAATACACGTAAAAGTTCAGTCTTATTCAGTTACCATGTCAGAATGATATTTAAAGCTTGGACTGAATCAGTGAACAAAGAGCAAGGACGAACCTATTTGACCAAGGAGCTCAACTTTAACACCAAGATGTTCAATTTTCTTTCCTTGAAGTGGTTCTATGGAAACCTGAAGGCGGCAGATAATAGGAAGTTCTTCAAAAGGTTTAGGGTTGATAAATGAATCATCAAAGCTATGAATATAATACGACTTCAATGATCTGATCCTAATCTGTTAAAATCTTTCTAAAAGTAAATAAGTTAATAAATACCTTCCCAGCAATACTTTCTTTACTTTGGAAAAGCGAAACCATAATCGTTTTGCCATTTTCCTTTTTCATCGGGACCTAATCAAACCGCAATAATCCAGATTCCACAACATGAATCGTGAAAAATTAACTAATAATCACAATAAAAATAAAAGTCTAGTTTTAATTTTCTTTTTGAACGATTCTACACCTGAGAGGATCGAGAAGAATACCTGCTTCCGAGATTTTCCGTCGGAAAATGTGATCGAGATATTACATGCAGGCTTGAAAGCTCCAATCAGGAAATTCTTTTTAAAAAGAACAAATCCGAATTACATTCAATAAACAGTCAAATTGGAAATCCATTAGAATTAAGAAAAGCAAATTCCAATGAAAGTGAGATATTACCATGCTGTTACGTTGCAATGAAATTGAGGATGTGTTAAATATATTGTGAAAGCAATTATTGAGATCGGAAAGCGAAGGAAGGAAGAAACGAAAAACCCTAGACGGCAGAGGGAATTGAAATTGGCGAAGAAGAGGAAACCAACCAACCAGTTTGAGTTTTGACAGCTAGGAATCAGAAGCAAAGACTGGCGTCTATTCTATCCAGTAGTACCAAGCTCGTCTTCACTGTTATCGTAATACAATTTTTCCACTTTAATTAAAATTTTTATTAACTTTCATAAGCTAATAATTTATTTATTAATTTTTTATATATTGGTTATCTTCTTTGCTTACTTAGTTATTTTTTTATTTTTAGATTCTTGTCATTATGTATTTTAGAATTAAAAAATATATTAAATATAAAAATATAATTTTTTAATAAAAGTTATTTTAAAAATAAAATGTGAAATTGATACAAATATAAAATTTTAACACGAATATTTTATGGCATAATTAATAATTCAATTTTAATATAAATATTCAATATGACTAAACAATTCAATAATATAAATAATATAAAATGTGAAATTTAATTTAATAATATAAATAGTAGATATAAATAAAATTATTACTATTTATGTTTAGTGATTTTTTTTGAATAATTTTGATTTTTTATTTGAGAGTAAAGGGTGAGAAGTAAAAGTTTAGGGGGAAAATAAAAAATTTTGGGAATAAAAGTTTGAGGGAAAGTAAATAAGGGGAGTAAAATTTTGGAGGGAAAATATTAAAAAAAAATTGGAGGGGGGAGGGTTTGGGGTAGATGAGAGGTGGGATGGGAAGGGAATAAAAGTTTTAGGGAAAAAGTGGGAGGGAGTAAAAATTTTGGAGAAAAATAAAAGGTTTTTAGGGTTTTTGAGAGTAAAATTTTGAGAAAAAGTAAATGGGAGAGTAAAATTTTGGTGGGAAATGAATTTTGGGTAGATTAGGGGGTTGGGAGGCGAGGGGAGTAAAAGTTTTGGGAAGAAAGTGGGAAGGAGTAAAAGTTTTAAGGGAAAAGTAAAAAGGTTTAGGAGTTTGGGCTAAAAATGTAAAATATTATAGTTTGATATTCGAGTTATTTGAATTCGAAAACTCAACTCGATTCGAACTCGAAATTTGAAAAAAAAAATTCGAGTTGATTCGAATAACTCGATTCGTTTAACTCAAAATTTAAATTTTTTTCGATTTTTTCAAGTCGAATCGAATTTTGCTCACCCCTACTAGTATGTATGCTGTGCTACGCGTGGGCTATATAATTCATTATATAGTAATAAATTATTAAAGGAACAAATAGATTTCTTTTTAAAAAACTGATAGATTAATATTTATATGGGTACATTCCCTTAAAAATAATTTATATGGGCAGATAATATAAAGTAAAACTCTGAAAATATTGAGCCAACTATTCTCTTAATTGTTCACCCTTTGCACCAACACCAACTATTCTGCACAATCCACTACCACCTCAATTTAGGTAGCCTTTACCTTCTGTTGCGAATCTTCATCCTCTTTCAAAATATCTTCAATCTCTGTAATGACATCCTAAATAGAGGTATCTCCACTTCCTTAGGCCCTAGGCCTTTAAAAGGCTAATGGTAGTGGGCACTGTAGTCTCCATTGAGCCTCCTTTCATGGCTCTCAAGTTGTGTTTAAAATGTACCTTTCCCTTCCGCTCTAGGTTTTTTTTAGCCTTTTCAAATTCATCTTAAGAAGTGATTATCGTTCTTGCCATTGTGAATATAAGAAGATAAAAATGATGAACAATTAAGAGAGAATAACAAACTTGAGTAATAGCAGCTTAAGGAAAATATAAATCAATTAGGGTAATTGCACAACCCCTTTAAGGATACTTTTTGGAAACAATCAAATCAATTTCAAATCCCACATTAATGATGAAAAAGCATGACAATCGCCACTCCTTTAAAATAGATTTTCCCTTCAAGATTTAGTGAGAGAAACAAATCACAAAAAGATAATTTTATAACAAAATTTTGAATCCAAAAATAACCCTTAACAAAACAACATCAAGCTTTTGTGTTTGGATGCCTTCCAAAAACTTGTGTGAGTCATTTAGACGTGACACACACTAATAGAAGACCTCAAGTGGTCAAACCTAGTTGCATCCAATGGTTTAGTGAACAAATCAACTAGTTATTCTTGTGTGGACATTACTTAACCTCAACAACACCATTCTCAATCAATTCCCTTATGAAATGATATCTAATGTCAATACGTTTAGTCCTCTAATGTTGTACTAGATTCTTGGAAATATTAGTGACTCTTGTGTTATCACACAAGACAGTGGCCATATCTAATTCAACACCAAAATCTTTTATTATTTGCTTCATCTATAGCAATTGAGCACAGTAACTCCATTCAACAACATACCCAACCTTTGCAGTAGATAGTGAGATTGAACTTGTTTCTTATAGTACCATGACACTAAATCCAATCCTAGGTAGAAACAACCATCTGATGTACTCTTCCTATCATCAATGTTACATGCTCATTTAGCATCACTATAACCAACCAGATTCATGGTGCTATCCTTTGAAAACCAAATTCCCAAATCAGTAGTTCCATGGACATATCTAATAATCCTCTTCACAGGTTTCACATAGGACTCTCTTGGGCTTGCTTGGTACCTAGCACATGCTGTTGGATTTGGTGCCCTAAGTGATGTATTTTTCGTTTATGTACATTTGTAATTTTTTGAACAAATTGGTTAATAAAATTATTCATAATTATATTAATACCCTATGTATATTGTCCTCATGTGGTTTTTTCATAGAAAGCAAAATAGAAGCAAATATTGGCTCACTAGTTATCTAATATTTAAACTAATACTAAGCAGTATTACCTGGTCGAATTGTAATATGGAAAAAAAAACTTATATTAGTAAACCAACCTAAACATGTCCTTAGTCTAATCGGAAATGAGCAAACCGATTGAAATACTAACATGTCGCCTATCAAGTCCAACTGGGGTGATGCCTTGTCTTAGGCATCTGTGTGGATGACTCTTATAACGACCCGATTATCAAGGGTGTCAGAAAACGTATTTTCAAGACTCTATTTTTGTAAACAGAACCCGTAAATATTTTTATTAAATATTTACGAGGCTAGCTTAGTAGCTAATTAATTTTTGAAATAGTGAATTTTGTGAAATTAGAAGTTATTAAGGTACAAGGACTAAATCACGTAAGGGTTAAAAGTTTGAATTATAGCTTAAAATAAATTAAAAGGACTAAAGAAGCAACTATGCCCTTGTTTCATTTAAAATGGACGGCTATAATGGACATTAATGACATGTATATATATTATATATTATGTTAATATAATATGTATATATGTTATAATAAATAAATTGTATAAAATTTATGTATATTATATAATAAGATATAAGAAGTAATAATAAAATAATAATAATAGTGCATTAAAACAACCAAATTTTTTCTTCTTTCATTACTATTACACTATCACATGCAAATATTAAGAAAACAAAAAGAAATGAAAGAAAGAAAGAAACAGCAAGGACGCACGACCTAAAGGGGTTTTCAAGCTCAAATTGGTTAGTGCAATTTAGTTATTATACTTGTAATTTGTATGTTTTTGGAATCCAGTACCTAGAGCTACCCGACCCATATTGTAATTTTTAGTATTGTTCAAGATTTTAGATGTTGACATTGTTGAATAGTTTAAGTATTAGGGATTAAATAGATAGATTTTTAAGTTAGAAATGGAAAAAGGACTAAATTGTGGAATTATTTGTTGATATTGAATAATAGGGACTAAATTGTAAAAAATTTGAAATTAAGGGGTTGAATTGGAAAGAGGAAGCTAAATGTGGTCTAGACTAAAATTAGTATAAAAATATGAAGTTAATTGTGAATGTTAAAATTAGTCTCGATTTAAGGATTAAATTGAAGAATAAGCAAAATATAGTGTGAAAATTAAAATTCAATGTGAAGTTGAAATGTGTAATATTAATGTGATTTAATTGTTTTATTCCGCAGGTAACGTCGTACAGGAATCCTCGAGTAAAAAGGGGAAGGATAAAATCGACGTCGAATAGCTCGAAAATCACGGTTTGTGTTTCTATAATATGAATTAAATAGTAGATTATTGAATATATAATTGTTTGCATATGATAAGTTTTTGAGGTGAGTACTTTGGTACTTTGGGATTGAATTAAATTCATAATTGAAATGAAAGAGATTGATTTTGTATATTATGAAATATATTGATTATGAATATATATGTATTGAGAAAAATGTGATTATTATCAAATTGAATATATGCTTATATGTGATGATATACATTTATGAAATTAAGACATTGGTTGTATTGAAAGAGAAATGAATCCCTATTAACTGTATCGGGCTGAGTCGGATATAGATGACATGCCATAGGATAGGAACAGTTCAAGGATTACTTCGACCTTGAGTCGATGAGGCACTAGGTGCCAATTTGCTTCGGTTTAATCGATGAGATACTGGGTGTCAATTTATATAGTGTTGGTCGTAGTTATTACTTCGGATTTATCCGATGAGGCACTGGGTGCCAAACTAATGTGTTGGTTGGATCTGTGTATCTGTCCAAGTCCGCGTTGTGTCGTGTTAATAGGGGAAAGTAAAATAATAATTTATGTGATTGATATTGAAATGGCAAAGATGAGAAATGAGTATGAGTTGAGAAAATATTGAAATGGAAAATATGAGAAATGATTATGAGATAATAAATGAAATATGAATTGATGAATTGAGATATGAAACTTGAATGAGTTCAAGTATGGATCAAAGATATGAATCATGCCATTATAATGTATAGTATAATTTATTATTCAAATGTATAAGAATCTAGCATGAAAGTATTAGATTGTCGTGACCTGCCCCAACATATTATAATGTTATTAGTTAGTTTATATGTTGGTTATGATTGAATTAATTGTTTGATTTGTTAGTAATTCTCGTGACACTAATCCAACGACGGAGAAGGGTTAGGGGTGTTACATTTAGTGGTATCAGAGCTATAGGTTTAGCCGATTCTCGAACTAAGTCGAGCTTAGAATTGAGTCTAAAGTTACATGGCATAGTTGAGTCGAGTTGAGTCAGGATTTGGATGCTGATGATAATTGTTTTTGTTTTATATTTAAAAGATGACAAATGAATCAGATAATGAAATGGAACAAGTGTTCTACCCTGTGATGAGCATAGTGATGATTGTGAGGCAACAGAGTCGGTAACTCCGAATGTTAACCCAATCGGTGCTCAACGACCTAATATTGAGCGAGATGATAATGATGGAGTAGGTGATTCACATTTACTTAGAGCTATCGCTGATGCACTTCAGCGGGTTGCGGGAACTACATCTACTATAGCGCCTGCACCTACCATTCAACGAGCTCCGGTAAAAGAACAGCAGAGGTATGGTGCGACTGAGTTTTTGGGGTTGAAAGGGGTCGATCCCTCAACAGTGGAAGTTTGGGTTGAATCCACTAAACGCGTTTTGTAACAACTTGAATGCAACTCGCGTGAAAGCATGATTTGTGCTATTTCTCTACTGCAAGGAGAAGTGTATACATGGTGGCAGTCAATAACATGGCACGTACCTATTGAATAGGCCAATTGGGAATTCTTTCAAAAGGAATTTCAAAATAAATACGTCGGAGAATTCTACATAGAAGATAGAAGGCAAGATTTTTTGCTGTTAAAGCAGAGTAAAATGTCAGTGGCCGATTATGAACGGGAGTTCGTACGACTTAGTAAGTACACTACTAAATTTGTATAATATAAAATCAAAAGTTGTAAGCAATTTCTACGTGGGTTACGTAATGAACTACGGGTACAACAGGTATCTCATCGAATTACAGAATTTGTCGATCTAGTTGAACGAGCAAAAATGGTAGAACAAACCTTGGGACTTGATAAAAAGGTTAAGGTTACTCGCACTTCTGGAAAGCGGTTTGGAGCTACTAGCTCGCATCCACAATCAAAACAAACTAAGGAATTTTGCGGTGGCTGGAAATCAGCTTTTAAGTTCGACAGATTTGATAGAAATCGTGATCGACAATCGACTGTGTCTACGGGTAGTGTGCGAGGTCTGTCCAAGGATACTAATATTTCAAATTGTGAACATTGTGGGAAAAAACACCATAGTGAATGTTGGAAGCTAACTCGGGCTTGTTTTCATTGTGAATCTATGGAGCATTTTGCTCGAGATTGTCCAAAGAATGAGAATGCTACTCTTGTTCCTTCTATAAGGTCTGTGGCTGCATCTAGGGGCCGTGGAACAAGTCGCAGTGGTTCTTTTGCTAGAGGTGGTGTTGGAAAGGGAAGTAATACTGTTACTCACCAGGTAGAGGCTAAAGTGCTAGCACGAGCTTATGTAGTACTGACACATGAGGATGGTGATGCTATGGACATTGTGACAAGTATCATTTTATTGCATTCAGAACCTGTTTATGCTTTGATAGACCCGAGATCTTCACACTCATATGTTAATACTGAATTAGTTAAATCAAAAAGTTTAAAAGTCGAGACATCTAGAGTATCAATGGTCGTGTCAAGTTCTTTGAGATAGTCCGTAATAGTAGATTATGTGTGTAAGCGATGTTCATTAGAGATACAGAATAAAATCTTCCCTGTTGATTTGTTGATAATGTCATTTGGTGACTTTGATTTAATATTGGGAATGGATTTGCTTATTGAACATGGAGTGATTCTGGACTGCCGTAAAAAAATTTGTGGCTCAAAGTGAAGACGATAGCATAATTAAAGAGAACAATGTTCGAACAAGTGGGTCAACTCGTATCTTTTCAAGGATTCGAGCTAATAAACTTCTCAATCAAGGTTATGAAGATTTTCTAGCCTATGTTATCAACTCGAATTATGGTGATAGTCAGAGTAGTAAGATTTGTACCGTTTGTGAATTCTTTGATGTGTTTCCCGAGGAATTACCAGGATTACCACCAGATCGAGAGGTTGAATTTACAATTGAAGTGTTTCATGGTACGACTCCGGTGTCAATGTCTCCTTATCGTATGACACGCACATAGTTGAAAGAATTGAAGGTGCAATTGTAAGATTTGTTGGATCGTGCCTCATACGCCCTAGTATATCACACTGGGGAGCTCTAGTGTTATTTGTTAAAAAGAAAGATGGCTCAATGCGACTCTGTATAGACTATCGACAATTGAATAAGTTAATGATTAAGAATCGATACCTCCTACCTTGTATTGATGACAAGTGAATTTTGGTTACCAAAAGTTTTATTTTTCTCAATAGATGGAGTTAGAGTTGACTCGAAAAAAAATTGAAGCCATTTTTCAATGGAAAGCACTGAGAAATGTGTCAGAGGTTCGCAGTTTTCTTGGTTTAGCCAGTTATTACAGATGATTCGCAAATGGATTTTCCAAGATAGCTTTACTGATGACAAAGCTGTTGCATAAAAATGTTCAATTCATTTGGAGCAATGAATGTCAAGAGAGTTTTGAGAAGTTAAAACAGATGTTAACTGAGGCGTCGGTTTTAACTCTACCTGAATCGGGAAAAGATTTTGTGATCTACAGTGATGCCTCATTGAGTGGCCTCGGTTGTGTCTTGATGCAAGACAGAAAAGTGATCACATATGCGTCTCGTCAACTAAAAACGCATGAATGTAACTATTCGACGGATGACTTAGAGTTAGTTGCTATGGTATTTGCTCTAAATATTTGAAGACACTATCTGTACAGTAAAAAGTGTCACATCTATAGCGACCACAAGTGTCTAAAATACCTCCTATCACAAAAGGATTTTAATTTGAGACAATGACGTTGGGTCGAGCTTCTAAAAGATTACGATTGTGTTATTAATTATCATCCTGGTAAAGCTAACGTCATTGCTGATGCGTTGAGCAGGAAAACAGCCATTGAGTTGAGTGATGTTTCCTCAACTTAGTATCAATGATGATGGGAGCTTATTGGCCGAGTTGAAGGTCAAGTCGATGTTGTTTGATCAGATTAAAGTGGTAGAGTTAGATGATGTCAAGTTAGCGAAGAAAAGAGACATGGTTCAAAATGGCACACTAGAAAGTTTCAGTATTGATAATTGTGATTGTTTGAGATTTCAAAATCGAATTTGTGTTCCAAATGTTGCAGAATTAGAAGAGTTGATACTTCACAAAGCTCATGATAGTCCTTCTGCTTTGCATCCTGGAGGAACGAAAATGTATCGCGACTTGCGAGAAGTGTATTGGTGGCCAGGAATGAAAAGAGATGTAGTTGAGTTCGTAGCTAAATGCTTAACTTGTCAACGAGTTAAGGTAGAACATTAGGTTTCCACAGGATTACTTCAGCCTATTTCTATTCCTGAGTGGAAATAGGAACGCATTACAATGGATTTTGTAACGGGATTACCATTATCTCCAAGCAAGAAAAATATTATGTGGGTGATTGTTGATCGACTTACAAAATCAGCTCATTTTATTGCAATCAAGACTGATTGGTCACTTCAAAAACTTGCTGACTTTTACATTCAGGAAATTGTGAGATTGCACAGTGTTCCTATGTCGATTATCTCCAATCGAGATCTATGTTTCACTTCGAGATTTTGGAAAAAGATGCATAAATCTCTCGGTACGAGACTCAATTTCGGTACAGCCTTTCATCCACAGACAGACAGACAATCTAAACGTGTTATTCAGATTTTGGAAGATATGCTTCGCACTTGTGTAATCGATTTTGGATTGGTTGGGAACGTTATTTACCTTTGGTCGAATTCATATACAACAATATTTTCCAATCGAGTATTCAAATGGCCCCATACGAAGCCTTATATGGTCGTAGGTGTCAAACACCTGTTTGTTGGATGGAATTGTGTGAAAGAAAAGTTTTTGGGCCGGAATTGATTCAAGAATCGGAAGATATTGTTAAAATGATTCGAGATAGATTGAAAATAGCTTTTGATAGACAGAAATCATACACAAACTTGAAACGTAGATATATTGAGTTTGCTGTTGGTGACAAGGTGTTCCTAAAAGTGTCAGCCTAGAAGAAAGTTCTACGATTTGGCAGAAAAGGGAAGTTGAGTCCTCGTATTATTGGACCATATGAAATCACGGAAAGAGTGGGACCGGTTGCGTATTGGTTAGCTTTGCCTATGATATTCCAAAAAATGCATGACGTTTTCCACATCTCAATGATTAGAAGATATCGATTGGATCCGTCTCATGTTATTTCGACGAAAGACATTGAGATTTAACCTAATTTGTCTTATGGAAAAGAATCGGTCGAGATTTTAGCTCGCGAGGTAAAAGAGTTACGTAACAAGCGTGTTCCGTTAGTAAAAGTTCTATGGCGTACCAACAGTGTTGAGGATGCGACTTGGGAACCCGAATAGACGATGAGATCTCCATATCCCCACCTCTTTTCAAGTAAATTTCGGGTACGAAATTTAATTAGTGGGGGAGAATTGTAACGACCTGATAGTCAGGGGTGTCGAAAAACATATTTCTAGGACTCCATTTTAGTAAACTAGACTAGTAAATATTTTTATTAAATATTTATGAGGCTAGCTTAGTAGCTAATTAATTTTTGGAATAGTGAATTTTGTGAAATTAGGAGTTATTAAGGTACAGTGACTAAATCGAGTAAGGGTTAAAAGTTTGAATTATAGATTAAAATAAATTAAAATGACTAAAGAAGCAATTATGCCCTTATTTCATTTAAACTGGATAGTTATAATGGACATTTATGACATGTATATATGTTATATATTATGTTAATATAATATGTATATATGTTATAATAAATAAATTGCATAAAATGTATGTATTTTATATAATAATAATAATAATAATAATAATAGTAATAATAGTGCATTAAAGCAACCAAAGTTTTTCTTCTTTCATTACTATTACACTATTACATGCAAACATTAAGAAAACAAAAAGAAATGAAATAAAGAAAGAAATAGCAAGGACACACGGCCTAGGGGGTTTGAGGTTCAACCTAAAATTGGTTAATGCAATTTAGTTCCTATACTTGTAATTTCTACGTTTTTAGAATCCCGGTACCTAGAGCTACCCGACCCATATTGTAATTTTTAGTATTGTTCAAGATTTTAGATGTTGACATTGTCGAATAGTTTAAATATTAGGGATTAAATAGATAGATTTTTAAGTTAGAAATGGAAAAAGGACTAAATTATGGAATTATTTGTTGATTTTGAACAATAGGGACTAAATTGTGAAAAATTTGAAATTAAGGGGTCGATTTGGAAAAAGGAAGCTAAATATGGTCTAGAGTGAAATTAGTATAAAAATATGAAGTTAATTGTGAAGGTTAAAATTAGTCTCGATTCAGGGATTAAATTGAAGAATAAGCAAAATACAGTATGAAAATTAAAATTTCATGTGAAGTTGAAATGTGTAATATTAATGTGATTTAATTATTTTATTCCGTAGCTAACGTTGTACCGGAATCCTCGAGTAAAAAGGGGAGGGATAAAATCGACGTCGAATAGCTCAGAAATCACGATTTGTGTTTCTAAATCCGAATTAAATAATAGATTATTGCATATATAAAAGTTTGCATATGGTAAGCATTCGAGGTGAGTACTTTGGTACTTTGGGATTGAATTAAATTCATAATTTAAATGAAATGGATTGATTTTGTATATTATGAAATATATTGATTATGAATATATATCTATTGAGAAAAATGTGATTATTATCAAATTGAATATATGCTTATATGTGATGATATACATTCATTAAATTGAGATATTGGTTGTATTGAAAAGTGAAATGAATCCCTATTAATTGTATCGAGCTGAGTCGGATATAGATGGCATGCCATAGGATAAGAAGATTTCAGGGATTACTTCGACCTCGAGTCGATGAGGCACTCAGTGCCAATTTGCTTCAATTTAACCGATGAGACATTGCGTGTCAATTTATATAGCACTAGGCGCAGTTAGTACTTTGGATTTGTCCGATGAGGCACTGGGTGCCAAATTGGTGTGTTGGTTGGATCCGTGTATCTGTCCGAGTCTGTTTCGTGTTAATAGGGGAAAGTAAAATAATAATTTATGTGATTGATATTGAAATGGAAAAAATGAGAAATGAGCGTGAGATGAGAAAATATTAAAATGCCAAATATGAGAAATGATTATGAGATGGGAAATGAAATATGAAATTATGAATTGAGATGTGAAACTTGAATGAATTCAAGTATGGATCAAATATATGAATCATGCCATTACTTGAGATGATGTATTCAAAAGTTAAATAAAATGCCATTGATATATACTTATATATTCGAACGTGTGAAAATCTTAGTAGATGTGAATAAGGAATGAGAAAAAAATTATACTATTGATTTGAAACACATGATCATAGCTTACTTGTTGCATTTTGCATTTTAAATACTTACATCAAGTTTATATTATTTGGATTATAGAAATACCACTGAGTTTTACTCAGCGTGCGGTTTTGTTTTCCGTGCGTAGGCTAGGTCCTGTTCGAATTATTCCTGACTCGGCATCAACTCACAAATCCCGAGCTCAAATGTGGTGTTATTTCAGTTTTTAATGGCATGTACCTAATGAGTGTTTTGTTGATATCGTTCATAAGATGTGGTTAACTTAGTTGCTAGTGAAATGATGGTTAAATGTGTATATGGTTGTGGTTGAGGCTATGTTGGTATGCTAGCCTAGTTTATATTTTGGTAGGTGATTGTTTAACATTTGGTAGCTTAGCATAATACTTGGTATGTGCTTAGCTTTATATTTGATAACTTCAAAAGTTTGAAAGTTAGTTCAAAGATGGTAAGTGTGATATGAATGAAAGTCTTGAATGTTTGATGTGTTGTTGATGTTTTTGAACATATAAAATGAGGTACCAATGAGGGTACATTGGTTAGTCATATTAGGTGATACATTTGGTGTGTTTTTGACATGTTTAATCCTATTTTGAATAGGTTAAATAATTGGTAATTGAGTTGCTTAGTGCCCAATTAAGTAGGAAATGGTCAACTTGAGTTTTAAGGTAGTTTTAGGTGCACACGGCTTGGCCACACGGGTGTATGACCCATGAAATCAAATTTTTTGTAATTATTTCCTAAAATTCTAGAATTGTTTCAAATTAGTCCCTGCCTATTTTAAAACTAGTTTTTGGGTCCTGTAGACTTGTAATATGGGCTGTAAGAGTAACTTTTACTTTGAATTGGGTGGATTAGCAAACCTAAATTAAGTGCATTCCAATAACATAATCGAAGATAAATTAAAAAGATAATCGTAGACGGAGTATGGACTAATACTCTAATTCTAATAATTTGAATAGTCTTGTATTTATCCGAATTCTGACATTCTAGAAGGGATAGATAGTATTAATAGTGTATATAGTGGAAGACCAAGTTTAAAAATGCATAGCATAATTTATTATTCAAATGTATAAGAATCTAGCATGAAAGTATTAGATTGTCGTGACCTGCCCTTGCATATTATAATGTTATTAGTTAGTTTATATGTTGATTATGATTAAATTAATTGTTTGATTCGTATGTAATGCTCGTGACCCTAATCCGATGACGGAGAGGGCTTAGGGGTGTTACAACTCTCAGATGACAAAGACATAGATATGACTAACTGGACTTACGGTAAGTCACACTAGACCTAAGAAGATTAGATCCTAAACTCGTTTATGGATTTATTCACTTGTAACATTAATAGTGTGGGATACCTCAATCCTGAATGGATGACCGTTTATGTATGCGTGACTCGTATGCTTTGATGTATGTAAAAGACTGAGATCAAATAGATAAGGAGCTCAAAGCTGGTGCATTGGGTATACGACTTCTAAAGTATGTAGCGTCATTCACAACAGTGGAATCCATAACCCAAGATATGGATAAATGATATCCTCTCATTGGCATTACATGGTTGATGAAAAGCAAACGTGGCCATGGGTCATTCATCTTTGTAATGAATGAATTGATTAATATTTGATAGTAATTAACTTTTCATGAAAGAAGATGTAATGGTTACCATGAGATACAATATGGTCATTGTAACACCCATACTCGACCCGATCTCTTATTCGGGTACGGGCGTCACAGCTGAAACGATTATTGCTGTAACATCTCGAAATAGGGCCTAAACGGAATAGTGGTTGTGAAATCATGAATCCAAGATAAAAAAGTTTATTGTGATGAATTTTTATGATTTACCGATTGATTGGATGCATGTGTTCAGTGATTGCATGTTTGAATTGCATATTAGGGTTTAATTGCAAAAGTGGGTAAATATGAGTTTTAGATGATAAAGAATTTAATTGAAGTGCATAATTGAAGTAGACGTCCTTAAATGATAATTATACCATTAGATTTTCATGGAAAAAAATGGGCATGCATAGATAAAAATAACTAAAGTTTTAATGAAGGGCATTTTAATCATTTGGTAATAAAAAGAATTAAAAGGGAAAAAGATGGAAAAATGTGCTCATCTTCTTCCATATGGGAAAAAAATTTAAGGACACCATAGCTAGGGTTTCTTCACTTTCTCAAGCACATAGTAAATGCACCAAGCCTCGTTTTTAAAATTTTTTTTAGGTTTTTGGAGTCCTGGTAGCTCGATTTAGCTTATTCTACCGTTATTTCATGTTAGGGTTCATATTTGGAAAAATACCCATAGGTGAAATGTGTTTATTTTGATGTTTTATGGTAGAATATGAAGCTTGAAATTATGTTAAACAACTTTTGCTAGGCGATTTTAAGTGAAAACGAGTAAAACAACATAATCAGCAAAAATACCTAATGTTCATAAGTAAATATTAGAGTGGGAATTTGATGATGCTATAGAAGGGAAATATGTTCAGCATGTCATAAAACATAAGAATAAAGGATGAAGTTTAACTTCTGAGCTTTGGGGTAAAAGTGTAAATATGCAAAAGTTTAGGGGCAAAATTATATTATTTCCAAAGTTCGAGTCAAGGACTGTTTTGATGAATGTGAGTATTAAATAAGCTAAATTTACTATTATAGATCAAGAAGAATGAAATCCGGAGTTAGACCGGGGAAAGAAAAAGGTTGAGGACTAAGTTGCTAGATTTGATCGTATTTTGTACCGAGGTAAGTTTATTGTAAATAAATGCAATATTTCAATAATTATTATTAATGTTGTTATTTTCTAGAAATTATATACTTATTTCATGAGATTATTTAATGTTGACTCAAGTATGAGATGACAGAGAATCAATGTTAAAAAGTCCCGTTGAAACATTAGGAATGTATCGGATACAAATGTCATGACATTAAGGGAATAAGATCCCATGTAAGATCATGTCTGGGACATGGCGTTGGCATTATTGAGGTTATAAGAGGTCCCACGTAAGACCATGTCTGGGACATGGCGTTGGCACCGAGATGAGAGGTCCCCCATAAGACCATGTCTGGGACATGGCATGGACACCGATATGAGAACTCCCATATAAGACCATATCTGGGATATGGCATTGGCAGTACAGGAAACATCCCATGTAAGACCATATCTGGGATATGACATTGGCAGTACAGGAAATATCCCATGTAAGGCCATGTTTGGGACATGGCTTTGGCGTGTTATTATTAGACAGGAGACCCGAGTATCCTTAGTATTCTCAGTGGTTCAACGAGCTAGTAAATAAACTATGTCACATGAAAGTTCAGGTAAAAGCATAATAAACAGATTCAGGTGAGTTATAAGGGTTAAGAATATCTCAGTTATCAGTTGAGAAAGAAATTTCAGCAAGGGAGGAGTAAGTTATAATCATGAGTTATTTAGGTAAGCAAGTAAGTGAACAAGTAAGAGAGTAAGTAAATAAGAAAGTAAAGATCATGATACTTGATGATAATTTATGAGTATAATTATTTATGATAAATGTTGTTATTTATTTGCTTGTAAACTTACTAAGCTTTAATGCTTACCCCCTTTTATTTTCCTTCTTTATTATAGTATCGCCAAGCCAATTCGGGGACCGTAAAGACATCGGAGATCGTTTCACACTATTAACAGACCTTCTCTGTATTTTGTGATCGAAACGTTTTAAGTTATAGCATGTATAGGGACTTAGTCATTTTGTGTATTTCCTTATGATATGACTAATGAATAGCTATTGAAATGGCTATTTAAGAACATGTTTTGATGTTATGTATCCCTAAATGATAGTTAATACAAATAAATTATAAAAGAGTAAAAATTTGCAATGGAACAGTTTTTGAACAGCAGCATGGATGTGATTTTGAAAAATCACCAAGGATAGTAGAAATGGAATTAGAGAGTTAATGAGAGATATAACTAAAGCTTATCGAGTTTATTTTCACATGAAAGAAACGGTGTAGGAAAAAGAATTATATATTATGAGATATTATAATTTTAGTGAGATAGGGTCAGAATGGTTTTTGAAGTCCTCTGTTCTAACTTTAGAAAATCTTTAAAAATTGGACAGAAAGAATTATGAGTATTAATTTATATTTATAGATTTCTTACTGAGTCTATTTTGAATAGAAACAAGTGAAAGCACCATATGAAGCCCGTACAATGAGATAATTGATTTTTAGTGAATAGGGGTAGAACTGTCGAGCAGTGAAACAGGGGAGACTTTAAAGAAGAAACTGTACTATTTGGCTAAGTCAAAAATTCTGGAAATTTTATGATAAGAAGATATATGAGTCTAGTTTCTGGAAAAATTTACGGATCTAAATTTTGAGTTTCGTAACTCGAGTTATTATTAAATTAGTGATCATTACGTAGATGGATAGTTTTATTGTGAATAGTGAAATAAATTATTTTAATTTATTTAAGTATTCGAAAATTTTTTAATTTTTCCGGTTTGGACCCGAACCATTTTTGTTGCATGTTTTAAAATCTCAAGGGTTCGTTTTAGAGATATATTGAATGAACGTGAGCGAATCAATTTTAAAAGCAAATTTTTATGTTTCGAGCTAGTAAAGTTAAGTCAGATAATGCCTCGTGCTCGACTCCGACAATGGTCTCGGGTAATGGGTGTTACATTTATTGGTATCAGAGTGAGAGTTTAGTCAGTTCTCGGAATATTCAGTATGAATAAGAGTCTAGCTATACATGCCATACTTGTATTTTGATAGTGTGACGACTCCTGACGATTTTAAAATGTTTTTCTTTTATAGTTATTGATCCCGAACGATCTGGTGCAGATGTTGTAGAAAGTAATACGCCTGCTCCCGCAGAAGCGACGGTTCCACCAGATAGTAGTGAAAGGCCCGTTATAGTTAGTCAGAGATGAGGGGCTCGAGAAGCCTTCTTCCAAGCTATGAATGAATGGTTTGTCGAGTTTGTTCGTATGAATCTGGCTGTTAGACCTCCACCACCTGAAGATTTTCTAATTCCCTATGTAGCTCCCCCAGTCACAGGTACAATTATAAGAGAAAAGCCGCCAGTTGATAAGATCAGTAAACAATGGGCTAAAGGGTTTCGGGCTATTAAAGATATGGAGAGAGAGCATAATTTTGGCTCTAGAATACTATCAGAATTTTTGATGAGTTATCCTGTACACCTGAGGAATGTATGAAGTGTGTTGTCTCACTCCTTAGAGATTCAGCCTATCATTGGTGGAAGACTCTTGTGTCAATTGTACTGAGCAAGAGAGTTACTTGGGATTTCTTTCAAGAGGAGTTCCGTAAAAAGTATATCAGTCAGAGATTTATTGACTAGAAGAGAAAAAAGTTCCTTGAGTTAAAGCAGGGTAAAATGACTGTAATCGAGTATGAACGTGAATTTGTTAGATTCAGCAAGTATGCTCGAGAGTGTGTGTCTACAGAGACTATCATGTGCAAAAGTTTTGAGGATGGGCTCAATGATGATATCCGACTGTCAGTTGGTGTTCTAGAGATAAAAGAGTTTGTTGTTCGAGTTGAAAGAGCCTGTAAGGCAGAGGAGTTGTTAAAAGAAAAAGAAAAGGGAAAAGCTGAAATTGAGGTTAAAGACACGAAGAAAAGCCAGATGAGCAGATCATTTTAGTCTACATCCAAGAGGCCTAGAGAGTTCTCTATTAGATCAAATTTTTCAGTTGGGTATCCTTGCCGAAATAGAGGTAGAAGATTTGTGGGTTCAAGAGCTCAGACTACTACAATGGCAAGTGTACTCGACCACCTAGACCAGAGTGTGCTCAATGTGGTAGACGTCATCTCGGTGAGTGCCGAGCAAATGAAAATGTCTGTTTCAGATGTGGTGCACTAGATCATTTTATTTGGGATTTTCACGAAATAGTTAAAAGAGAAGTAATACCGAGTGCAAGATCGGGAAATGCTCCCACTAGAGGCAGACCACAGAGGAATCTGGGAGTTGGAGCAAGTAACAAGGGTACGTCTAGATACTTAGCAGCTAGACCAGATGCTAGAGCACCCTCAAGGACTTATGCTATTCGTGCTCGCGAAGAGGCATCCTCCCCTGATGTGATTACAGGTACATTTTCTCTCTATGATACTAGTGTTATTGCTTTGATTGATCCGGGTTCGACCCACTCCTATGTTTGCATAAGATTGATGCCTAATATGAACATACCCATTGAATCTACTGAATTTGTGATTAAACTATCGAATTCATTAAGCCAGTATGTGTTAGTAGACAAAGTATGTAAAAATTGCCCTTTGATGGTTAGAGGTCACTGTTTTCCGGCCAATCTTATGCTATTTCCATTTGATGAGTTTGATGTGATTCTTGGTATGGATTGGCTGACTGCCCATGATGTGATAGTGAATTGCGGAAAGAAATACATTGTGTTGAAATGCAAAAATGGTGATAGTATCCGGGTTAGTTAAGATGAGCCGGATAGTTCTCTTGCCATGATTTCTGTTATCTTTGCTCAGAAATGTTTGAGAAAAAAGGTATGAAGCTTATCTTGCTTTTGTATTGAATACTAAAGATCCAGAGTTGAAAATTGAATTAGTGCCAGTAGTTTGTGAGTTTTTCGATGTGTTTCCAGAAGAATTGCCAGGTTTGTCTCCTATTAGAGAAGTTGAGTTTGGTATTGAGTTGGTTCTAGGTACCACTCCCATTTCTATTGCTACTTATAGAATGGCCCCATTGGAATTGAAAGAATTGAAAGCTCAGTTGTAGGAATTAACTAATAAAGGTTTTGCAAGGCCTAGTTGTTCTCCGTGGGGCGCACCAATGCTTTTTGTGAAAAAGAAAGACGGTTCGATGAGGTTGTGTATAGATTATCAATAGCTTAACAAAGTAACAATAAAGAATACATATCCACTGCCTAGAATTGATGATCTGTGTAACACCCCGAACCCGAGACCGACACCGGAGTCGGACACGAGATGTTAACAAACTTTGGAAATTTTTCCAGACACTGCCCAGTCTGAGTACTAGTCGCTTAAAAAATCATATCTTGAGTTTCGCAATTCGAAAATCAGTTTTGTGATTTTTCCCTGAAACTAGACTCATGTCCCCACCTATGTATTTTTTTCAAGAATTTTTGGTCGGGCCAATTAGTACAGTTTATTAGTCAAAGTCTCCCATGTTACAGGGGTCGACTACACTGCCATTTTCCCATTACGACTGGGATATCTCTCTGCACAGAGCTTCAATACTGATGCCGTTTGTTTCTATGGAAACTAGACTCAGAGAGGAATCCATACATATATGGTATGACCCCTAATTATCTCTGGTAAATTTATAGTGAATTTCCAAAGGCAGAACAGGGAATCCAGAAACTGTTCTGGCCCTGTTCCACAAGAACCCGAATATCTCTTACTGTACTGTTCCTATGATTGTTTCGTTACTTCCATATGAAAGTAGATTCATCAAGGTTCGATTACATAATTTATTCACTATTTAATTCCACTCCTACGAATTCTTGTGATTTTTCCAATCCACACCACTGCTGCTATCAGCTTCTGTTTCAAAGTAAACCTTACCTAATTTGGGGTTTCATGGACCAACTAGGGCCTTGTCATACATAAGCCCACATATGATCATACTTAGCCATTCTAGTGGCTGATCATTTGCTCAACACTCCCATTCCAACTATAGTTACATCATGAAACCATCTATACATTCATAAATACGAATGGTCTAATGCCATACTCCACTTCTACAAGCCATTTTCGCATGGCTGTACACTTATACATTTCATAAAGTACTCGAAAGACAACAATGGGTAGTCCTATACATGCCATATCAAGATTCAACCAAAATAGTACCCAAAAGAGCCTTTGATAGTGTGGGCGACTTCGACTTCAAGATCCCGAGTCCGATAGCTGGAGAACCAAAAATCTATAAAACAGAGGAGCAATGTAACGAGTAAGCAATTTATGCTTAGTAAGTTTGAGCAAGGAATTCCAGCATGCACAAAGAATAGCACACATTTAGCTAAACGGAATATTTCATAATACGCAATTTACCGATATCAAACTTGCTTCACAACATTAACAACCCTTATGTACATACACAATAAACTAACTTGGCCGAAGGCCGGTAGCTTGTTTATCAACTGAGCGAACATTTATTTGTAAGGGCTCGATTAAATTCAACACATACGTAACATATCCCCATATTGGGATGTTTTTCGAGTATTCGCTGGAATTTTACAGCAAGCTCATTCATTACCTTCGGGATTTAACCGGATATAGCTCCTCGTTCAAATGCCTTCGGGACATAGCCCAGTTTTAGTAACTCACACAATGCCTTCGGGACATAACCCGGATTAAACAACTCGCACGAATGCCTTCGGGACTTAACCCGGATTTAATAACTCGCACGAATGCCTTCGGGACTTAACCCGGATTTAATAACTCGCACGAATGCCTTCGGGACTTAACCCGGATTTAATAACTCGCATGAATGCCTTCGGGACTTAACCCAGATTTAGTATCTCGCACAAAGGCCTTCGGATCTTAGTCCGGATATATTCACTTAGCACAAAGCCTTCGGGACTTAGCCCGGACAGCATTCAATTAATCATGCACCTCTAACAATAATTCATGGCACATTCATATTTCATTTTCATTTGCGAACTCAAACACAAGGCACATATCATCCTTGCACATTCGGCTCAATAGCCACACATAGAGCATGATTTAATCACATCGTAATTTAAGCTCTCTTACTCAAGAACTTACCTCGGGTGTTGTCGAACGATTCCGCTAGCTATTCAACCACTTTTTCCTTCCCTTTATCGGATTTATTTCCCCTTTGCTCTTGAGCTTAATCAAACAAATAAATTGATTTCGTCATTTAGGCATCAAAAAGATGAACACAAGGCACTTAGCCCATATTTATACATTAGACATTAAGGTCTCATACATGCAAAAATCATGCATCAACACAACATATTAGCTAATTTCTTTCCCCTTGGCCGAATATGCATGTCTATTTTTGGGGTCGATTTCAACACTTAATACACACATATACACACTAGTAAAACATCCTCCCCCTTTTCATCAATTTAACACATGCATTGCTCATTAACATGCAAAGTTACATTCGGCCTTAGCACACATCTTGCTAGCCGATTCTTCTCCATTTAGCAACCAATGCACATATGTGCTCACACAAAAATGCTAAAAAGGGGGTTCAAGAATCAACAAGCCATCATCACATGCATCATTAACAAGCTTCACATTTTGCATGCAATGGCATTAACACAACCTCCACCTAGGCCGAATCTTAACTCATCCTCATACCTCATCACCACAACATCAAACATCAACCAAGAATGATGCATCCATGGTCAAGTGCCATTTCCATCACATAGCAAGATTTAGACCATGGGCTAGGTAGAACTCAAGCTAACAACTAAATCATGCATGCATCTCATGAAACATCATCAAACATACCTTAGCCTAGCTACATGCATGGCTGAATCTCTTCACCTTTCTTCTTCTTTCCTCCTTAAAATTTTTGGCCAAGGATGAACCAAAGGATGAGAAATTTTTTTCTTTGTTTTTCTTTCTAATTTAGGCTAAAATGAAGGTGAGAAAGGATGAACACAAAATTTTCTCCTTTCTTCTCTTTAGCTCACGGCAATGGGGGGCAACCACACATTTTTTTTTCTTTTGTTTTCATTTCTTTATTACCCATACTCCTTATTTTATTCTTCCACTAACAAAACATGTTTCATGACATGTTTTGCCCATCATTCTTTGTCATGGCCGGCCACTACTCATTAGGGGGGGAAATTTGACATGCAAGTCCCCCCCTTTGTCCACATGCACTAATAGGTCCTCACACATTGACCTATCACATTTTAAAATTTTCTCACATAAGTCCTATTGACTAAATTCACATGAAATCAACCAAATTGAAGCTTGAAATTTTCACACATTCATAATTACATATTCTAGACAATAAGTATCACATTCAAACATTTTGGTGACTCGGTTTAGCGGTCCCGAAACCACTTCCCGACTAGGGTCAACTTTGGGCTGTCACAACTCTCCCCCACTTAAGAAATTTTCGTCCCCGAAAATCTTACCGGTAAATAGGTTTGGGTATCGTTCTTTCATCGAGCTCTCGGTCTCCCAAGTAGCTTCCTCGATCCCGTGTTTGAGCCATAACACCTTTACTAGCGGAACTCTTTTGTTTCGCAACTCCTTCACTTCACGAGCTAGGATACGCATCGGTTCTTCTTCATAGCTCATGTCGACTTGAATTTCAACCTCTGATGGGCTAATTATGTGCGATGGATCAGATCGATAGCGTCGAAGCATCGAAACATGAAAGACGTCATGAATCTTTCCAAGCTCCGGGGGCAAAATCAATCTATACGCAACCGGACCAACTCGTTCGGAGATTTCGTACGGCCCAATGAATCTTGGGCTCAACTTGCCCTTACGGCCGAACCTGAGTATCTTTTTCCAAGGTGAAACCTTAAGGAACACTTTGTCTCCCACCTGATACTCGATGTCTTTTCGTTTCAAATCTGCGTACGATTTCTGACGATTCGTGGCTACCTTCAGACTTTCACGGATTACTTTTACTTTCTGTTCAGCATCTCTAATCAAATCAACTCTGAAAATTTTACTTTCACCGAGCTCGGTCCAAAACAATGGTGTACGGCATTTACGACCGTACAAAGCCTCGTAAGGTGCCATCTTAATACTTGATTGAAAACTATTGTTGTAAGCGAATTCAATCAAAGGTAAATACCGTTCCCATGAACTACCGAACTCGAGGATGCAACATCTCAACATATCCTCAAGTATCTGAATTATCCGCTCGGATTGACCATCGGTTTGGGGGTGAAAAGCAGTGCTAAAATGCAGCTTGGTACCCAGAGCTTCTTGCAATTTCTTCCAAAATCGTGAGGTGAATCTCGGATCTCTATCCGACACGATAGAAACAGGTACCCCGTGTAATCTCACAATTTGATAAACGTACAATTCAGCTAGTTTATCCAATGAAAAATCCGTACGTACGGGGATGAAATGAGCCGACTTAGTCAGTCTATCAACAATAACCCATATCGCATCCTTCTTACTTGCTGACAAGGGCAGTCCGGACACAAAGTCCATTGTGACTCGATCCCATTTCCACTCGGGTATCATGATCGGCTGGAGTAATCCTGAAGGCACTTGATGTTCCGCTTTCATACCATGCCACCAAAATTGACGTTTCAAATCGTTGTACATTTTTGTACTCCCCGGGTGAATTGACATTCGGCTACAATGGGCTTCGTTCAGAATCATCGAAATGAGTTCCGAATTCCTTGGAACACACAAACGATTTCTGAACCTCAAACAATCATCATCATCAATTTGAAACTCCGATTCCTCGTTCGGAAAACACTTAGCCCGTTTTGCAACCAATTCATCATCGACTTTCTGAGCTTCACGAATTTGGTGAGTCAATAATGGTTTAGCTTTTAATTCAGCTACCAACACACTGTCTGGTAGAACAGACAAATGCACGTTCATCGCTCGTAAAGCAAACAATGACTTCCGGCTTAAGGCGTCCGCAACCACGTTAGCCTTTCCCGGGTGGTAATCAATGACAAGCTCGTAATCTTTCAACAATTCAAGCCAACGTCTTTGTCGCAGATTCAAGTCTCGTTGAGTCATCAAATATTTGAGACTTTTGTGATCCGAAAATACATGGCACTTCTCACCAAACAGATAATGTCGCCATATTTTTAAAGCAAACACGATGGCAGCTAGTTCGAGATCATGGGTCGGATAATTCCTCTCGTGTGGCTTCAATTGTCTCGACGCATAGGCCACGACTCGACCTTCTTGCATCAATACGCAACCCAACCCAAGTAGGGATGCGTCACTATAGATGACAAACTCTTTACCTGATTCGGGTTGCACCAAAATTGGAGCTTCAGTCAAATGAGTTTTCAGTTGGTCGAAACTTTTCTGACATTTCTCCGTCCACTCGAACTTAACATCCTTTTGAAGTAGCTTCGTCATTGGTGTGGCTATCATCGAGAAACCTTTCACAAATCGTCGGTAATAACCGGCGAGCCCCAAAAAGCTCCGAACTTCAGTAACATTTCTCGGAGGTTTCCAGTCAAGTATGGCTGAAATTTTGTTCGGGTCAACTCGAATACCCGACGCGGATACCACATGACCCAAGAAGCTAACCTCTCTTAACCAGAACTCACACTTACTGAACTTAGCATATAACTGCTTATCCCGCAAAATTTGCAGCACTAGCCTCAGATGCTCAGCATGTTCGGTCTCGTCTCTTGAATAGACCAAAATGTCATCAATGAACACCACTACGAACCGATCCAAATACGGTCTGAAGATCCGATTCATCAAATCCATAAATACTGCAGGGGCATTAGTGAGCCCAAACGGCATCACTAAGAATTCGTAGTGACCATATCTCGTTCTGAAGGCAGTTTTGGGAATATCTGAATCTCGGATTCGCAACTGATAATAGCCCGATCTCAAATCTATTTTTGAGAACACTGAGGCTCCCTTCAGTTGGTCGAACAAATCATCGATGCGCAGCAACGGATATTTGTTCTTTATCGTCACTTTATTCAGCTGACGATAGTCAATGCACAACCTCATGGTTCCGTCCTTCTTTTTCACGAACAATACTGGTGCACCCCAAGGTGAGAAACTTGGTCGAGCGAAACCTCTATCCGTCAGTTCTTGCAACTGAGCTTTCAACTCCTTTAACTCGGTTGGTGCCATACGATACGGAGCTATCGAAATCGGCGTAGTCCCAGGTACAAGCTCAATACCAAACTCTACCTCCGAACAGGTGGTAAACCCGGTAATTCTTCCGGAAAAACATCCGAGTATTCACAAACCACCGGCACAGATTCGGGTTTCTTTTCTAATTCTTTGTCACCAAGTACATACGCAAGGTATGCTTCGCACCCTTTTCTTACATATTTCTGCGCCAACATTGCTGATATTACAGCTGGCATCCCCTCCAAGTCCGCAGACTCAATTCGGACTACTTCGTTATTTGCGCATCTCAAATCAATAGTCTTGCTCTTGCAATTCACAATCGCATCATGCGCGGTCAACCAATCCAATCCAAGGATAACATCAAATTCATCAAACGGCAAAAGCATCAAGTTCGCCGGGAAACAGGAACCTCGAATTTCCAGGGGACATTTCTTGCACACTTTGTCGACAAGCACGTAACGACCCAAGGGATTTGACACCCGAATTACGAACTCAGTAGACTCAATAGGTAAAGTCTTACTGGAGGCTAAGGTTTCACATATGTAAGAATGAGTAGAACCGGGGTCAATCAAAGCAATTACATTAGTATCAAAGAGAGTGAATGTACCGGTAATAACATCAGGCGAAGAAGCATCCTCGCGGGCACGTATAGCATAAGCTCTAGCAGGCGCACGGGCTTCGGATCTGGTTATATCATCTCTAGATCCTCCCTGACCACCACTAACATTGCCCATATTTCCAGATGGTCTACCTCGAGCAGTGGTAGCACCCGGTCTCCCACTCTGATTTGCATTCTGTCCCGACAACCTCGGGCAATCTTTAATGAAGTGGTCAACTGATCCGCATTTGTAACAGGAGCGGTCAGGAAATCTACAACTCCCCGAATGCCATTTACCGCAATATCGGCATTTCGTCCTGTCTCGACGTTCATTCCCAACACTGGCGACCGAAGTGCCTCGTGTACCCACAGGGGGTCGATCATGATCTCGTCCAAAAAGGCCCGAAGTGCCTCTAAACTGGCCCGCATCATCTCGAAATCTCTTCGATGTCTGTTGAAGAGACCTTCCCGAGGATCTTTTACGAAACTCTCCAGTTCCCTCATCAACTCTTTGCTTTTCTTTTCTAAGCTCTTCGGCTTTACAAGCTCGTTCAACAAGTACCTTGAACTCTCGTATTTCAAGAACGCCAACGAACATTTTTATATCTTCATTCAGCCCATCCTCGAAGCGTTTACACATAATAGCTTCGGACGAAACACATTCCCGAGCGTATTTGCTAAGTCTAACAAATTTTCGCTCGTAATCAGTAACCGACATGGAGCCTTGCTTAAGCTCAAGAAATTCCTTCCGTTTTTGATCAACAAATCTCTGACTGATATACTTTTTCCGAAACTCAGTTTGGAAAAACTCCCAAGTTACTTGCTCTCGGGGCACAATAGAAGTCAGAGTACTCCACCAATAGTGGGCAGAATCACGTAGCAAGGAGATAGCACACTTTAGGCATTCATCGGGTGTACAAGATAGCTCATCGAGTACCCGGATAGTGTTGTCCAGCCAAAATTCAGCTTGCTCGGCATCATCGCTATCCATAGCCTTAAATTCAGTAGCCCCATGTTTTCGGATTCTGTCAACTGGGGGCTTATTTGACCTCATTTGGTCCGTTACCGGTGGTATTGTAGGTGCGGGGGTGGTGTTTGTCGGGAATGGAGGTTGTGGAACAGCCGTGTTAGTTCGAATGTATTGGTTGAACCAATCATTCATCACGCTATAGAAAGCTTGTCTAGCTTCATCATTCGGGTTACTCGCATTAGGTTGAGAGTCCACCGGCGCTGTCCCTTGTGCGGGACCAGGCGCTACACTCTCAAGATCATCAGCTACCGCTCGGTCGGGATCGGGATCCATTACTATAAATAAACACATTTACAATTGTCAGAAATCACCACACTATCAAGTAATCACATAAAATGGCATGTATAGCTAGACCCAAAACATTACGGTAGTCCTAGAATCGACTAAACCGTAGCTCTGATACCAATAAAATGTAACACCCCGAACCCGAGACTGACACCGGAGTCGGACACGAGATGTTAACAAACTTTGGAAATTTTTCCAGACACTGCCCAGTCTGAGTACTAGTCGCTTAAAAAATCATATATTGAGTTTCACAATTCGAAAATCAGTTTTGTGATTTTTCCCTGAAACTAGACTCATGTTCCCACCAATGTATTTTTTTCAAGAATTTTTGGTCGGGCCAATTAGTACAGTTTATTAGTCAAAGTCTCCCATGTTACAGGGGTCGACTACACTGACCTTTTCCCATTACGACTGGGATATGTCTCTGCACAGATCTTCAATACTGATGCCGTTTGTTTCTATGGAAACTAGACTCAGAGAGGAATCCATACATATATGGTATGACCCCTAATTATCTCTGGTAAATTTATAGTGAATTTCCAAAGGCAGAACAGGGAATCCAGAAACTGTTCTGGCCCTGTTCCACAAGAACCCGAATAACTCTTACTGTACTGTTCCTATGATTGTTTCGTTACTTCCATATGAAAGTAGATTCATCAAGGTTCGATTACATAATTTATTCACTATTTAATTCCACTCCTACGAATTCTTGTGATTTTTCCAATCCACACCACTGCTGCTATCAGCTTCTGTTTTCAAAGTAAACCTTACCTAATTTGGGGTTTCATGGACCAACTAGGGCCTTGTCATACATAAGCCCACATATGATCATACTTAGCCATTCTAGTGGCTGATCATTTGCTCAACACTCCCATTCCAACTATAGTTACATCATGAAACCATCTATACATTCATAAATACGAATGGTCTAATGCCATACTCCACTTCTACAAGCCATTTTTCGCATGGCTGTACACTTATACATTTCATAAAGTACTCGAAAGACAACAATGGGTAGTCCTATACATGCCATATCAAGATTCAACCAAAATAGTACCCAAAAGAGCCTTTGATAGTGTGGGCGACTTTGACTTCAAGATCCCGAGTCCGATAGCTGGAGAACCAAAAATCTATAAAACAGAGGAGCAATGTAACGAGTAAGCAATTTATGCTTAGTAAGTTTGAGCAAGGAATTCCAGCATGCACAAAGAATAGCACACATTTAGCTAAACGGAATATTTCATAATACGCAATTTACCGATATCAAACTTGCTTCACAACATTAACAACCCTTATGTACATACACAATAAACTAACTTGGCCGAAGGCCGGTAGCTCGTTTATCAACTGAGCGAACATTTATTTGTAAGGGCTCGATTAAATTCAACACATACGTAACATATCCCCATATTGGGATGTTTTTCGAGTATTCGCTGGAATTTTACAGCAAGCTCATTCATTACCTTCGGGATTTAACCGGATATAGCTCCTCGTTCAAATGCCTTCGGGACATAGCCCGGTTTTAGTAACTCACACAATGCCTTCGGGACATAACCCGGATTAAACAACTCGCACGAATGCCTTCGGGACTTAACCCGGATTTAATAACTCGCACGAATGCCTTCGGGACTTAACCCGGATTTAATAACTCGCACGAATGCCTTCGGGACTTAACCCGGATTTAATAACTCGCACGAATGCCTTCGGGACTTAACCCGGATTTAGTATCTCGCACAAAGGCCTTCGGATCTTAGTCCGGATATATTCACTTAGCACAAAGCCTTCGGGACTTAGCCCGGACAGCATTCAATTAATCATGCACCTCTAACAATAATTCATGGCACATTCATATTTCATTTTCATTTGCGAACTCAAACACAAGGCACATATCATCCTTGCACATTCGGCTCAATAGCCACACATAGAGCATGATTTAATCACATCGTAATTTAAGCTCTCTTACTCAAGAACTTACCTCGGGTGTTGTCGAACGATTCCGCTAGCTATTCAACCACTTTTTCCTTCCCTTTATCGGATTTATTTCCCCTTTGCTCTTGAGCTTAATCAAACAAATAAATTGATTTCGTCATTTAGGCATCAAAAAGATGAACACAAGGCACTTAGCCCATATTTATACATTAGACATTAAGGTCTCATACATGCAAAAATCATGCATCAACACAACATATTAGCTAATTTCTTTCCCCTTGGCCGAATATGCATGTCTATTTTTGGGGTCGATTTCAACACTTAATACACACATATACACACTAGTAAAGCATCCTCCCCCTTTTCATCAATTTAACACATGCATTGCTCATTAACATGCAAAGTTACATTCGGCCTTAGCACACATCTTGCTAGCCGATTCTTCTCCATTTAGCAACCAATGCACATATGTGCTCACACAAAAATGCTAAAAAGGGGGTTCAAGAATCAACAAGCCATCATCACATGCATCATTAACAAGCTTCACATTTTGCATGCAATGGCATTAACACAACCTCCACCTAGGCCGAATCTTAACTCATCCTCATACCTCATCACCACAACATCAAACATCAACCAAGAATGATGCATCCATGGTCAAGTGCCATTTCCATCACATAGCAAGATTTAGACCATGGGCTAGGTAGAACTCAAGCTAACAACTAAATCATGCATGCATCTCATGAAACATCATCAAACATACCTTAGCCTAGCTACATGCATGGCTGAATCTCTTCACCTTTCTTCTTCTTTCCTCCTTAAAATTTTTGGCCAAGGATGAACCAAAGGATGAGAAATTTTTTTCTTTGTTTTTCTTTCTAATTTAGGCTAAAATGAAGGTGAGAAAGGATGAACACAAAATTTTCTCCTTTCTTCTCTTTAGCTCACGGCAATGGGGGGCAACCACACATTTTTTTTTCTTTTGTTTTCATTTCTTTATTACCCATACTCCTTATTTTATTCTTCCACTAACAAAACATGTTTCATGACATGTTTTGCCCATCATTCTTTGTCATGGCCGGCCACTACTCATTAGGGGGGAAATTTGACATGCAAGTCCCCCCCTTTGTCCACATGCACTAATAGGTCCTCACACATTGACCTATCACATTTTAAAATTTTCTCACATAAGTCCTATTGACTAAATTCACATGAAATCAACCAAATTGAAGCTTGAAATTTTCACACATTCATAATTACATATTCTAGACAATAAGTATCACATTCAAACATTTTGGTGACTCGGTTTAGCGGTCCCGAAACCACTTCCCGACTAGGGTCAACTTTGGGCTGTCACAATCTGTTTGACCAATTGAAGGGAGCCATAGTGTTCTCCAAGATAGATTTGAGATCTAGTTACTATCAGTTGCGGGTTAAAAAGTTAGATGTTTCAAAGATTGCTTTTCGGACTAGGTATTGTCACTATGAGTTTATTGTGATGCCATTTGGTTTGACTAATGCTCCTACTATATTCATGGATTTAATAAACCGAATCTTTCAACCGTACTTGGACAAGTTTTTAGTTATGTTTATTGATGATATTCTGATTTACTCTCCTGATGAGATTGAACATGCCGAACATTTGAGAATAGTTTTACAGATTTTGAGAGATAATCAGTTGTATGCCAAGTTTAGCAAAAGTGAATTCTAGCTCTGAGAAGTCAGATTCCTTGGACACATTGTCTCAAGTGATGGTATGAAAGTTGATCCGAGTAAAATTTCAGCAATTGTTGAGTGGAAACCACTTAGAAATGTGTCAGAGGTTAGAAGTTTTCTTGTATTAGCTGGTTATTACAGACGAATTGTAAAGGGATTTTCTATGATAGCTACCCCGTTGACAAGGTTGTTGAAGAAAGATATCAAGTTTGAATGGACCGAGAAGTGTCAGCAGAGTATTGACAAGTTAAAGGTATTGTTGATTGAAGCTCCTGTTTTAGTACAGCCAGAACCGGGTAAAGAATTTTTGATTTATAGTGATGCATCCTTGAATGGATAGGGTTGTGTACTTATGCAGGAAGGTAAAGTAATAGCATATGCTTCCAGACAGTTAAAGCCACATGAGAAAAACTACCCGATGCACGATTTAGAGCTAGCTGCCATTGTATTTGCGTTGAAGATCTGGAGACACTACTTGTACGGTGAGAAGTGCCGAATATTCACTAACCATAAAAGTTTGAAATACTTGATGACCCAGAAATATTTGAACTTGAGGCAAAGAAGATGACTAAAGTTCATTAAACGCAAACGTTGTTGCTGATGCTTTGAGTAGAAAGTCTTTATTTATATTGAGAGCTTTGAATACTAGTTTAGCTTTATCAGATGACGGTTCTATTTTAGTTGAGTTGAGAGCTAACTCGATGTTTCTTGAAGAAATTTGTAAAGCTCAGAAAGATGACAGTGATTTACAAGCTAAAAGTGCTCAGTGCGAGTCAGGTGTTGAGTCTGATTTTCAAATCAGTTCTGATGGTTGTTTGATGTTCAGAAATTGGATATGTGTATCGAAGAATGATGAGCTTATTCGAAAGATTTTACAAGAAGCACATAGTAGTTCTTTGTCTATTCACCCAGGTAGTACAAAGATGTATAATGATTTGAAGAAAATGTACTGGTGGACAGGAATGAAAAGTCATATTTCAGAATTTTTTTCTAGATGCTTGATTTGTCAGTAGGTAAAGGCCGAAGATCAGATACCTTTAGATTTATTGCAACCTGTGTTAGTTCCTAAGTAGAAATGGGACCGAGTTACCATGGATTTTGTGACAGGGTTGCCGTTGACACCAAGACCGAAATATGCAGTATGGGTTGTGATTGATAAGCTAACAAAGTTGGCTCATTTTATCCCAGTTCATATGGATTAGTCACTTGAAAAGTTGGCTGAGTTGTATATTTCAGAGGCAGTTAGACTACATGGAGTACCGTTATCGATTATCTCAGATAGAGATCCGAGATTTACTTTGCGGTTTTGGAAGAAATTGCAGGAAGCTTTAGGCACAAAGTTGAGTTTTAGTATAGCTTTTCATCCTCAAACCGATGGTCAGTCAAAGAGAGTTATTCAGATACTTGAGGATATGCTCAGATGTTGTGTTTTAGAATTTCAAGGTAGTTGGGAGAAATATTTTCCTATAATAATAGTTATCAGTCGAGTTTAAAGATGGCACCTTATAAAGCTTTGTATGGACGTCAGTGTCGCACGCCTTTGTATTGGACAAAGCTTAACGAAAATTAGATTTACAGGGTTGATCTAGTCAAAGAAACATAAGACAAAGTAAAAGTCATTAGAGATTGCTTGAAAGCAGCTTCAGATAGACAGAAATCCTATGCAGATTTGAAAAGAAAAGAAATTGAGTTTCAGGTTGATGACATGGTATTTTTGAAAGTATCCCCATGGAAGAAAGTTCTCAGATTTGGCAAGAAAGGCAAACTAAGTCTATGTTTTATTGGACCGTTCGAGGTGACTGAAAGACTTGGGACCTTATCATATCGGTTAGCTTTGCTGACTGAGTCAGAGAAGATTCATGATGTGTTCAATGTGTCTATGTTATGCCGTTATCGTTCAGATCCGTCACATGTGATTTCTCAGAAAGAGGTTGAGATTCAGCCAAATATGACTTACGGTGAAGAACCGGTAAAGATTCTAGCTCGAGAGGTCAAGCAACTAAGGAACCAAAGTATTGCACTTTTGAAAGTATTATGGAATAGGCATGGGGTGGACGAGGCTACATAAGAGCTCGAAGAGGCTATGCGAAAATAGTACCCAAATCTCTTCACAGGTAAGATTTTTGGGGACGAAAATCCCTAAAGGACGGGAGAAATGTAACATCCTGAAATAGGGCCTAAACGGAACAGTGGTTGCAAAATCACGAATCCGAGATAGAAAAGTTTATTGTGATTAATTTTTATGATTTACCGATTGATTGGATGCATGTGTTCAGTGATTGCATGTCTGAATTGAATATTAGGGTTTAATTGCAAAAGTGGGTAAATATGAGTCTTAAATGATAAATGATTTAATTGAAGTGCATAATTGAAGTAGAGGTCCTTAAATGGTAATTAGACCATTATATTTTTATGGACAAAAATGGGCATGCATAGATAAAAATAACTAAAGTTTTGATGAAGGTCATTTTAGTCATTTTGTAATAAAAAGAATTAAAAGGGAAAAAGATGGCAAAATGTGCTCATCTTCTTCCATAGGGCTGAAACTTCAAGGACACCATAGCTAGGGTTTCTTCACTTTCTCAAGCTCATAGTAAGTGCATCCAAGCCCCATTTTTAATTTTTTTTTACGTTTTTGGAGTCCTCGTAGCTCGATTTAGCTTATTCTACCATTATTTCATGTTAGGGTTCATATTTGGAAAAATACCCATAGGTGAAATTATGTTAAACAACTTTTGCTAGGCGATTTTAAGTGAAAAGAGTAAACCGACATAATTAGTAAAAATACCTAATGTTCATAAGTAAATGTTAGAGTGGGAATTTGATGTTGCTATAGAAGGGAAAGATGTTTAGCATGTCATAAAACATAAAAATAAGGGATGAAGTTTAATTTCTGAGCCTTGGGGCAAAAGTGTAAATATGCAAAAGTTTAGGGGCAAAATCGTAATTTTCTATTATAGATCAAGAAGAACGAAATCCGGAGTTAGATCGAGGAAAGAAAAAGGTTGAGGACTAAGTTTCTAGATTTGATCGTATTTTGTACCGAGGTAAGTTTACGGTAAATAAATGTAATATTTCAATAATTATTATTAATATTGTTATTTTCCAGCAATTATGATTTTTTAATGTTGACTCAAGTATGAGATGACAGAGAATCAGTGTTAAAAAGTCTCGTTGAAACATTAGAAATGTATCGTATACAAATGTCATGACATTAAGGGAATGAGATCTCATGTAAGACCATGTCTGGGACATGGCATTGGCATTATTGAGGTTATGAGAGTCCCACGTAAGACCATGTCTAGGACATGGCGTTGGCATCGAGATGAGAGGTCCCCCATAAGACCATGTCTGGGACATGGCATTGGCACCAATATGAGAACTCCCATGTAAGACCATATCTGGGATATGGCATTGGCAGTATAGGAAACATCCCATGTAAGACCATATCTAGGATATGGCATTGGCAGTATAGGAAACATCCCATGTAAGACCATGTCTGGGACATGGCATTCGCACTGAGATGAGAGGTCCCCCGTAATACCATGTCTGGGACATGGCATGGACACCGATATGAGAACTCCAATGTAAGACCATATCTGGGATATGGCATTGGCAGTATAGGAAACATCCCATGTAAGACCATATCTGGGATATGGCATTGGCAGTACTTGAAACATCTCATGTAAGATCATGTCTGGGACATGACTTTGGCATGTTATTATCAGACAGGAGACCCGAGTATCCTTAGTATTCCCAGTGGTTCAACGGGCTAGTAAATAAACTATGTTACATGAAAGTTCAGGTAAAAGCATAACAAATAGATTCAGGTGAGTTATAAGGGTTAAGAATATCTTAGTTATCAGTTGAGAAAGAAATTTCAGCAAGAGAGGAGTAAGTTATAATCATGAGTTATTTAGGTAAGCAAGTAAATGAACAAGTAAGAGAGTAAGTAAAGAAGAATGTAAAGATCATGATACTTGATGATAATTTATGAGTATAATTATTTATGATAAATGTTGTTATTTATTTGCTTGTAAACTTACTAGGCTTTAATTCTTACCCCCTTTTATTTTCCTTCTTTATTATAGTATCGCCAAGCCAATTCTAGGATCGTAAAGACGTCGGAGATCGTTTCACACTATCAACAGACCTTCTCCGTATTTTGTGATCGAAACATTTTAAGTTAAGGCATGTATAGGGACTTAGTCATTTTGTGTATTTCCTTATGATATTGCTAACGAATAGCTATTGAAATGGCTATTGAAGAACATGTTTTGATGTTATGTATTCCTAAATGATAGTTAATACAAAGAAATTATAAAAAAGTAAAAATTTGCAATGGAATAGTTTTTGGATAGCAGCATTGACGTAATTTTGAAAAATCACCAAGGATAGTAGTAATAAAATTAAAGAGCTAATGAGAGATAGAATTAAAACTTATCGAGTCTATTTTCACATGAAAGAAACGGTGCAGGCAAAGGAATTATATATTATGAGATAGTAGAATTTTAGTGAGACAGGGTCAAAATGGTTTTTGAAGTCCCCTATTTTAACTTTAGAAAATCATTAAAAATTATACAGAAAGAATTATGAGTCATAATTTATATTTCTAGATTCCTTAGTGAGTCTATTTTGAATAAAAACAAGCGGAAGCACCATATGAATCCGGTACAATGAGATAATTTATTTTTAGTGAAGAGGGGTCAGAACTGTTGAGCAATGAAACAAGGGAGAATTTAAAGAATAAACTGTACTATTTGGCTAAAGCAAAAATTTTAGAAATTTTATGATAAGAAGATATATGAGTCTAGTTTCAGGGAAAATTTACAGATCTATATTTTGAGTTTCATAACTTGAGTTATAGTTAAATTAGTGATTGTTGCGTAGATGGACAGTTTTATTCTGAATAGTGAAATAAATTATTTTGATTTGTTTAAGTATTCGGAAAATTTTTAATGTTCCTAGTTTGGACCCGAACCATTTCCGTTGCTTGTTTTAGGGTCTCAAGGGTTCTTTTTTGGGATATATTGAATGAACGTGAGCGAATTAATTTTAAAAGCAAATTTTTATGCTCCGAGCTAGTAAGTTAAGTCAGATAACTCCTCGTGCTCGACTCTGGCAACGGTCTCGGGTAAAGGGTGTTACAATTGCACTTACTTAGAACTCACTAATTTTTAATATCAAATTGTATTACCTAATTATTTAAAAACCTATGCAACAAAGGTTATAAAATCTAAAATAAAAGTTATTTGTCTCAACTTCGGACTCTAAAAGGACTATTTGGTTACAACGGATTTGTCTCATTTGTGAAGTATCTAAAGGTATCCCCTCCCTATGTGCATGAAACCTTCCTAATGAAACTCCTTGATCCCACACGATCTGGCTTGGTCCCTGCTCAAGTTCCTTAACCTGCAAATCCTGCAATCATAAGCCAAACCCTTGTAAATTCGAATGAACTTAGTGAGTTTATTTACTTCATTAATAAAAAATAGACCCCATCGTGCAGGGGTTTAAATAGAAAATAACCAAACACACACTACTCACTATTTCGTTTAGATGATCCCGTTTTGTCTGGAGTGTCTATAACAACCTATTTTTAATGGTGTTAGAAATAGTGGTTTTGATATCACAATTTCAACCAGTGAATCTATAAATATTATTTATTTAATATTTACGAGGTTATTATGGTGTCCTATTAGAGTTTGGACCAATAATTTTGATGTTTGACTAGTTAATTAAGAAAAAAATGACTAAATTGTAAAAGCTGCAAAATTTAATCACTATTAGTTTATATATACTAAATGATTATAAAATAATGATTGGAGGGTTTTACGAGTCAATTATCCCTATTAGTTATAGTGGATGGTTATTCTGTGTATTTTTTATTTAAATTATAAGTAAAATAATGTTAAAAATGATAATAATATTAGTTAAAACATGAACAAAACACCATAATCTTATTTCTTTTCTCACTTCCACCTGTTTCCACCATTTTTGAAAGCTTGAAGCTTTGGCCTATAATCATTTTGTATATTTGTTTCCATGTAACTAATTCATATACCATTCCGTATATCTATTTCATATAACCATTTCATTTTACACATTTAGCCCATAATCATTTTGTATACCATATTTCGTTTTAATAATTCAAATTAATTTCTCCATTCAATGTCTCATTCATTATAGTCGTTTTGTTTTATACATTTAACACTCGATGAACCAAATGAAATAACGTCTGATACTTGGGAACAATGCTCACACAAAGTGTGACTGTTACTATATCTGTACTGTAACTGTAAATGCTCACACGAATTATGAAATGAGTCTGTTCATACGAGCTGTGGGATGGGATGCTAGGCTACACAATGCTGCTCACACAAGCTGTGGAGAATCCACAACAAATGCAAGATCCCAACCATTGTTAGGACATTAAAGACCAACACCTGAAAATTTAAATAACCCCTAATGACATGTCATTTGTATCCTAAGCATTCACGAGGTTCATATGGGCCATGTTCATATCTATATCGTTTAGTCATATACACAATATTTCATCACAAGAATTCATCCTTATAGTTTCCCATTTTCAAAACCTTTAATTTCATTAGCATTTCAACGTAGTCCATTTCATCTTTTACCAGCTAACCAGTAAATGAACTCAATCACAATATATATAGATATATATTATATCAAAAAACAACTAATTAATTTAACTAAGTTTTGAACTTACCTAATCACAATAGCTACGAACACTTCAATGACGACTACTCGAAGACTTTTCTTTTCCTACAATTATCAACCAATTGATTTGTTTCTTGATTTAAATATAATATTTCATTCAATTAACCAATTCAAATACTTTAAAGCACTTAAATTCACATATTTGGCCATCTATTAATATTTTACACTTTTACCTTTTATTTAATTTAGTCACTAAACTTGAAACTTTCAAATTGAACATATTTTATCCCAAACCATACCAACCAAATATCATATAGTCCTTGTACAACTCATATTTAACACATTTTCACAAGATTTTTATACAATTTTACTATTTTAACAAATTACTCCCTAAACACAAAATTAACAAAATTTACTTAATAAAATAGCCTGTAAACATTTTATAGCTTCCAAATCTAACAATTCCTATAAAAAAACATCTAAGATTCATCAATGGAAAGTTTTAAAATCTTTAACAGTTTTGAAAACAGAGGTACAACCTAGTTACAACGATCTTAAAAAACATAAAAATTACAAGAAATGGAAACCTGAAACCTTACAATGCAATGGCCGAACGCTAAAATTTTTGTAAGCTTTCCTTCCATAGTGGTTTTCAGTGGGAGAAAACAAAAACATGAAGATGATGTCTTTGTTTTATTTTTAACTAATATTTTTTATTTTTACTTAAGTGAATTATTATAATTTAAACACTATTTTAAATTAAAAATCACCATTTACCATCCACTAACAATAGTTATGGCATATTTTCCATTTAAAACCACCCACTTATTAATTTAGAACTATTTAATCCCTAAAAACTAATAGCGGTTAACTTTTGCAGCTTTTACGATTTAGTCTTTTATTCTTAATTAACTCTCAAATCGCTAAAATTTCCTGACCAAACTTCAATACACATGTATTGTAACTTCATAAATATTTTTTTAAATATTTACGGGATTGGTTTACAGAAATGAGATCCTGATACCTCATTCTCCAAAACCACTTGACTTTAGGGACAACTACTTGTACTTAACTAATTACCTAACTAAATAAAATTATCAAATAAAAATTCACTATGCCATCATACTTGACTCACAAATATTAAATAATAATATTTATGGACTCACTCGTCGTAGTTGTTATCCTCGAAATTTCTCACCTTATAATAGTTTTGATTACTGTGTTCTCATAGATTCTTCGATTTTCCAAGTCAAATCTGTCCCAACTAGCTTGTTCTTGCGTAATTGAACTAGATGATACATCACTATAATATGTTTTCTTGAATTTAAATTAACTGTTCTGACTGTCCGTCTGTCTGCACAATAGCTTCGTGAATTTTGGATACATACAACTCATCTAACTTTTCAAGCGAGTAACATGTTCTAATCGAAATAAAATGAGTCGATTTTATTAGTATAACAATAATAACCCAGATCGATTCTCCCTTTCTCAGCGTCAAAGATAGTCCAGATATAGAATCCATTGTGACTTGTCTGAATATCCAATCAAAAATTATAACAGACCGTAATAATTCAGAGAAAACTTGATATTCAAATTTAACCTTTTGACATACCAGGCATGTCGGTACAAACTCTAAAATTTCATGTTTTATTCCCAGCCATTACTAACTTTGTCTCAAGTCATTTCACATTTTTTCACTACTTGACTAAATCAAATAGACACTACTGTAAGCCTTTGTAAGATGTCTCATATAATCTTAGAATTATTTAGCACACATAGTTGATTTTGGAAATGTGGACTATTATCACAATCCATACTAGAATTAGTGATATGATCATTTTGAATCTATTTCAGTGTAGCTAATAAATTCAAATCTTTTTCTTTACATCTCACAAATTCTCTGAAGAATTAACGGTTTAACTCTCAATTCTGTAATAATCAAACCAACATAATTTAAGATCATCTGAGTGAAGCATTACTATAAATAATGAATTCCTTCCTGGACTTAGACTGAATCAATACCAGAGCTTCTATAAATAAAGTTTTCAATAGGTAAGGACTTCGCTAGTACTTTTCTAACTAAACAAATTTAACTTTTTCCTATAATAACTTCATCATCGACAATACAATTATCGAGAAATTATTAATAAATTATCTATAATACAAAATTTTAAATACTGAGCATGCTCTGAATCAGTTTTAGAAAAATCAATATATCATTAATAAAATAACAACAAACTTGTCAAAATGGGGCTGAAAACCCCGATTCCTCAAATCCATAAATGCTGCAAGAGCATTAGTTAATCCAAAATGCATCACTAAAACTCGTAATATCCATAACGGTTTTTGTACACTATTTTCGACACATCAATGTCTGTAACTTGTAACTGACAATAGTCAAATCGAAGGTCTATCTTCGAGAACATTGTAGCACTTTTCAATTGATCGAATAGATCTTCAATACGAGGCACCACATATTATTCTTTCTTGTGACTTTATTCAATTATTGATAATCTATATACAATCCCATCGACCCATCTTTCTTTCTTCACAAACAGAATAAGTGTGCCTCAAGGTGATACACTCGGTCGGATAAAACCTCTATCGATTAATTCTTGCAACTGAGCTTTTAATTATTTTATTTCAGTTGAATCCATTCTATATAGAACAATAAAAATTGGAGCAGTTCTAGACATTAATTCTATAGCAAACTCAACTTCTCATTCTGGCGGTAAACCTTAGAAATTTTCAGAAAAACCATCTGTAAACTCTCAAACTATCAGTAACTGATCAACTTTCATTTCAGATTCTCTAAAATCTAAAAATATGAGCTAAAAATGCTTTATAGCTTTTTTCGGATCAACTTCTGTGCAAATATCGCTGAAATCATATTTGAAGCATAATTAGTCGTAGCAAGTTCAATAGAGATCAATTGTCTGTTTTGAAATCTCAAATCATTTTATTTCTAACGAAAATTCACTACTACATCATGAACAATCAGCTAATCCGTTCCCAAGATAACGTCAAATACATTAAAAGGTAATAACATCAAATCAGCAGTAAAGCCATAACCCTGAATTCTTAATGGACACTATTTGTAAACTATATCAACAGTGACACTTTAACTTAGATATTTATTACTTTGATAACATAATCAATCATCTCGATCAGTAATCTCTAAACTATATCAACAGTGACACTTTAACTTAGATATTTATTACTTTGATAACATAATCAATCATCTCGATCAGTAAACTCTTTATGTTATCAATGTAGTACATATATACAAATGTGTCAACCAGATTCAATTAATGCATACACAATAACATTCAAGATAGAAAATGTACCAGCAGTAACATCAAGAGCTGAGGTTTCTTCACGTGCACAAATCACATAAGTTTTGACAAGAGCTCGAGCTTCAAACCAAACTATTGTATCCTTGGTTTTACTTCTACTGACTCAAGCGGTGCCACTATTTCTTGTTCGTCTACCTCTAGTGGACGTAACAACCAGTTTTGCATTCTAATCTTTATTTAACTTAATTAAGTTCGAGAAATCTTTCTTGAAATAATTGAAGATCTATATATAAATTATGATTCATATTTCAATCTACATATCCCAGAATGATTCCATCCATAATGACTACATTCAAGTCTATTTACATTTCTCACTTTACCCGCACTGGTTACTAAAGTCACTGATGGTCTCACATTACTCTATTTTATTTTATCTCTATCAAGCAACCCTGATGACACTAAAAATGACTACTCAATTCTTTCATTTTCTTCTGTAAGGGAGTAGAAACTATCCTGGGTGTGTTATGTTTATTGAGGTCACAAGCTTTCATTTCTTTATGTTTCTTGTAATTTTAATTTTCTTCCATTTGTAGGGCACAATTGGATAAAACTATGAACTTACGAATTTCCTTTACACTAACAAACAACTTGATCTTTTTGTTCATTCCATCTTCAAAATGAATACACATTTCTTCCTCAGTTGGTATAATCTCACGATCATATTTACTAAGCTGAACAAATTCTCACTAGTATTCAGCAACTAATCTGTTTCCTAGCTTCAACTCATGAAATTCCTTTTTCTTCTTGTATAAACATCGTTTGCTAACATCTTTCTTTTGGAATTCAATTAGACAAAATTCCTATTTAACCCGTTCTTTCGATACCACAATAGTTAAAGTTGACAACTATTGAGAAGCCTCCTCTTTTAACAATAACACGGTTTACCTCAGATAGTCTTCGGAAGAACACAACATTTTATCCAAAACCCTTTATATGTTTTCTAACCAGTACTCAGCTCTGGTTAGATCATCATTCACTTTACCACAAAATTCTTCAGCTCTGTACTTTCTAAATTTATCAATAGGAATTCTATGAGTATTCAATCATATAGGACTTTGAGGATGAGGGGGTAGAGGTTGTTGAGCCACAAAATTGGCTCTCATAAAGTCGATAAACTATTATGAAATCATATGGATTAGGGCTCCACGGGCCTCACTTCTCTAGCCGTCAGAAACGGAGACACTATGAGCAGCCTCATGCATCAAGACTTGAACATTAATCTCTACTTCATTGGAATTAGTTCGATTGGATTTAGGTGACATCTTTTATCTATATGAAAAATAGAATCAATTTCAGATAAGAGATATCACACTATCATAGGTTATAAGATGACATGTATTACTAAACTCAATACATGCTATGCTTAGCCTGAAAACTGACTAAATTGTAGCTCTGATACCACTAAATGTATCACCCTTAACCTGTCTCTGTCATTGCATTAAGGTTATGGAATGCTATGGCGATTTACAAGTCCAATAATAAATCAAAACAATTCAGAGTTCAATTTAATCATCATAAATCAATACCCAATCATTATTCATATGATACAGGCAGAAAAAGGAACTTAAATCAGGTCTACAGAACCTAAAAATTAATTTAGAAACAAGTGAGGACTAATCTAAAATAAAATATAAAAATGTGGAAAATACTATAAATAGGGGTCACACGCCCATGTGACATTCGTAAACCGTGTGAAAAATCCTACATTTAAAATCAAACAGACCACACAGCCGTGTGGGGTGATCGTGTATGGCACATAGCTGTGTTAAAGCTCGTGTCCCAGGCCGTGTGCACCAAAAATGAATTCAAAGTCAAGATATTTAGACTACTATTTCTTAAGTTGAAGCCATACTATTTCCATTTATATTCACCTATTCAAAGCACAATAAAACATACCAAAAGATGTCAATATGCATCATATATCGTTCAATCTAATTGCTTAACCAATATGCCCTCATTAGCACTACAATTCAAAGATAAAACTATTTCACAGTTATTAATCATAAACATGTAACTATCATCCATATCATAGCATCTTAGCACATTTCAAACCAATCTCACAAGGCATGGTTCAACTCACTTATGCATTCTTGGTTGCACAATTAATATGCAAGTCATGCAAGTGTACATGCCGAACAAGTAATAAAGTGATGAGTGAGATCATCTCCATAGGGATTAGATAGGTATAATTTGGTTGAGTTATTATAGTTAAGTTCGATTAATGCTAAAGAAAATTAAGAAAAAGAATACAGTGACAAAATGAGAGAATGATAGTGTCTAAAATATGCAAAACAAAATAAGTAAATGGAACAAGAATGCCACAACAAAATCACTACAAAAAAGGGTTGAGGACGGCTGGGAATACTAATGAATCTACCTTCACTACCTATTAATGCCACAGTAAAGTCGTGAATATTCTACTGCTCGATAGGTTTCTACAGTAGGTCGCTTCTCTCGAGAACAAGACCTTAGGTTACCTCCCCTAGGGCACTATATGTCTATAGGCTTTGAGTTCGACTACCACTAATATTTCCTATCTTCTTTCATACGAGGAAAGGCTCTATGTCTAGAGGTTGCTACGAATAAGTGATTAATCATTCACTCATATTATCTAACTCCTATCCAGTTAACCTAACTCTATCAGAATTAAGTTCTCCTTGAAAACATGTCGCACATTCGTCAATATACAGCCTGCACATAACATGAAATACAATTGAATAAAATAGTAGAATAAACCAAACTTAAGCTTTAAACATTAATAGAAATAAATGTTTCAACAAAGTAATCCCGAGCATAAGAGATTTAGCTCATGGTTGGGCCAATCAAGTTTAAGTTTAATATAATAACCAACATCATCAATAACTGATAAGCTTTAAAGAAAAACACGAGAAGAAACGAAGGAGGAATTTTGATATGACAACTTTCGCCTATCCAGCTCTCAACACAGGCAGCGCAATGTCTTACAGTTGCCAAATATGATTGTAGTCATTTTCTCCTTCTTCTGCCGCCCTTTTTCTTGGCTTCCACCTAATATTTTCTGTTTCATCCAAGGTTGTTGTCCTAGTCTATTTTCTTTGTTGCTCCAGGTTGCTCTGTTTAGTTTAAAAGGCTGCTCTTCCAATTAGAGTTCCCTGCTTGGCTTTTAAAAGTTTCACTTTCTAGGGTAGGTCCATCCATCAACCCACGATCCTTCCTCTAATTGCCAAGTAGATATATATTTGGACCAAGAGTGGTATGTGTTAAGTGCTGACTAGGTGTCTTCCTGGTATTGCCACAACATTTATGTTGGCAAACTATCCATACTTTGCTACGACAAACCGCCAACCTTTGCTCTACACTATACACCTGTCAAATCATCGCCAAACAAATCCCTCCCGCAAGCGGTTAAAAGTAACATGTAATCAAAATTAAGCGCAATCCAAGCTCTTTAATGTAATGCTTTAAAAGTGCTAATGCAATATCCTAAAATGCAACTAACAACACTTAAGTACAAGCAATTAACTAATTCTAAGGTCGTGAAATATAAATCTTTTCAAGAGTTATCGCACCCCCAAACCATAATCATTGCCTACCCTTAAGCAAAGTATGCATGAATGCGTGAACCTGAAAAATTGCCACAACGAGCATAATCACCATTGTATTGCCAGACCATTTAGATAGCATTTTATACTTCAGTTCTTAGCAATCTTCTATGTCTAAAATTTTTTTCAAGTTTCATAAGTTTTTTTAGCAAAGGTAGTGCAGAAAATATTGTCCTAAAAGAAAAATTCCTAAGTGCTCATGTGTATTTTTTTTACTATAGTAAGTGTCTCCTAATTTACTTATTTAATCTTTTACCTAAACTCAATTTTCTTTTTAACTTTAGCCTTTTTTTAGAACAGTAAGGGGGCTCAGCTCATCAAATGATTCTTTGACTCGATAATCACTATAGAGCATGCACCAAATTTTTGGATACTCAATCATGTCATGATTTGAATGGAACTCACTCATGAAGCTAAGATTTTTTACTAAGAATATGGATAGAGCAAACAACTACCTCTTTAGCTACTCGTCCTATTACTACAATGGAGTGCCCTTAAATTTCTTTTTCTCTATTTCACACTATTGTCTAAGCTTGCTTTTCTAACCAACATGATGAAGCAAACAAAGTGTCGCTGATCTATTTGGTAATTCTAAACATTGGAGTGTTTTATGGCGTTTCTTTGGTTTTCCTTAAGCTTCACCACTTATTAATTGTTTGAGTATTTCCCTTACAATTTTACTGATTTTAGCTTCAAGAATCTCTAAAAAATACACATTATAGTCCAATTGTAATTGAAGTTAGGACATCTCATTTTTAGGGGTCGATTCTTAGGTAAATTATCCTAAGCTAAATTCGCCTAATCCATTGTCACATCTTTCTAGGTTTATTGAAGATTTAAGCTTATCATCGAACATTATAAGTAAAAAAATACACTCATGGTAGTCTAACCATGCCTTGGCAATTATGTGTGTCATGGCAAAATGAATATGCTTGACTAAGTACATAATGCATCCTAAATTCCCAACACACCCCAAATCTAAGGGATACATTGTCCTCAATGCATGAATGTACATGTCTATGAATGCAATGCTGTGGTAAAACGAATATATTTACACATAAAATGTCATACCAAAATATGAATGCATGATGCAATAAGGGGAAGAGAACTCCCCTGGCTTGGAGTTTGGTTATTGTTGCTTTAATGTCTGCGGGTAGACTTATGTGCCAAATGCTTAAAATGCATCTTTCTTTTCAGCGATTAGCGTGGCACTTCCTCCTCTTCTTTATTGGACTCGATGATCTCAATAATGATGTGATGGATTTTGTTATCTTGTGCAGACATTGCTTCAGTTGCGTAGGTGGGATAGCTCTAGTACTGTCCTCCGATGGTGCAGGTGTCAGGGTTGCTTCTTCTGTCCCCTCTTGATCGGTCTCTATATTAACCGATTCAATCTTTGTGGCTTCTTCTTCAGGTACTTCAGTTTCATTTTTTACAGCTGTGGATTTAGTGCATACAGGCTCTGCCTCGATTGGCTTTACTTCACCCGTTCCTTCCTTGACAGATGCTTGCAGTTCTTTAAGGAATTCAAGGAATGTAGGCATGCGCTTGGTAAAATTCTTTTGAAGGGACCTCTTTAGGGCAATATCTCACTTCTCCACATAGGCCTAGAAAATGACCATTCTTTCTTGTGCCTTTTCTATGTTTGTAGCAATTCGATGTTGCTGAGTCTCGAAAAGAATGAGTTGCTTCTGGAACCGGTCAAGTGAATTGATCACTTGCTATTCAAATGTATTGTTCGAGGTATAAGGTTTTTCCATGGTAAAAGTCTACGTGGAAGATGTAGATGCTAAGCCATGTAATTATTATCGTGACAATTCCTCTCCAGATATCTTAGCCACAATCACCCTTGTTATTACCCTATTATTTGGGGTTACATCCTCGTTGGGCAGCACTGGGATGTTGATGCGCTGGTAGAGTACAGTGACTAGTGACGAGAAGTTGAGACTCCCCACGTTTTTCTATGAACAACGGTGAACTTCATTGAAGATTATCTTGCCCACATTAATTTATTGTCTTGTCATTACAGAGTGTAGTAGCAACATCTGCTCCTTGGATACTGTAGAGTTATGGGTAGAGAGGATTAGTCGCATAATCAAGAAGTGGTACCAGACTCCACAACTGGGCTTTAGTGATGCCCTGTCAACTATGTAGCAGTCCTATCGAGATACAGTCCATCAGGTTCCTTCAATGCAAAGGTCTTTGAGGACTTGGTTCAACCCATCCAAGGTGATGGTTGCAGTAAACTGAGAATGCTCATCTTGTACGGCTAAGAGCCCAAATTAGGCATTGATGTTGTCTTCATCAAACAACATAGACAGCCCTCCAACATACATATAAGCGTTGTTCGGTGAGGTGATGCTAGTGTAAAATTCATGAAAAAGCTTGCTCAAAATGTCTTCGGGATGCAAGCAAATATCTACTAGTTGTATTTTTCCACCACAGATGAGATAAAAGCATCATACCCCATGAAAGGTTCATTATTGAAGAGAAAACATTTTTCAAGGCAAAACAACCTCTTTGATATATTATTTTTATAATTATCCTTTCTGCAGTATTGAAGAATGTTCACAGTGACACAAGGCTACTTAGGGGGTAAGCGTTCTGACCATTGTTGAGGTTTAGGTGAAGGGAAATCGTTGATTGAAGGGAAAAATGGGAAGGTTTTTAGATGCTTAAGGGTCAACGAATAGTTCTGAGGGACACAAGGGTTAGGGTAATTTTTGAGGAGAATAAAAGGAATTAGGGCAAAGGGAAAGGTAAAGGTGGTACTGTAGGAGGTAATTATAGCTTGACGTGGGTGATTGGATAGGCGTGTAATGGGAATTCAAGGGAAATAAAAAAATTGAGGCCAAATGTTTTTGGGATATTTCCATTAGGCCTAACTGCCGCAAATAGGCCCCAACCTCTCAACTTCCTTCAAAAATTGGGATAGCCCATACCTCCTAATTATCTCATTTCTCAAGAGCTATGCAACTGTTATGGTGGCACTGCTTTCTATTATGTTCATCCTTTCGCTTCTTCCTAAATAACATCTGCATTACAAAGTAAGCAAAAATGATTAAATTAAAAAAACAAAACATAAATGTAATAACTAGGAGAAACTTAAAAACTGCAGGAATAAAATAAAATAAATATCGAGATGCTGAGGTTAAACATCTCAAAGGTCAATGGATTGTTTGTCCTGATCCACATGAGCACCCTAGTAGTGCTTTAAACGTTGTTCATTGACTTTAAATGTGACCCCCATCTACATATACTTCACGTCAACTGCTCCATGAGGGTATACTTTGGCTATTTCAAAGGGACCTGACCAACAGGATTTCAATTTGCCAGGAAATAGTTTCAACCATGATTTGAATAACAACACCAGTTGTCCTGGTTCAAACTTTAATGGCATAACTCTCTTATCATGCCAACACTTGGTCTTCTCCTTATAAAGTTTAGCATCCCCATATGCTTGTGCCCTGAATTCTCCAATCTCATTTAACTCAAGCAATCTTCTATTGCCAGCAGCTTTCCAATCTATGTTCAATTGCTTTATAGCCCAGTATGCCCTGTGCTCTAACTCAACTAGCAAATGGCAAGATTTTTCGTAGACGAGCTTGAATGGTGACATTCCTAACGAAGTTTTGTAAGAAGTTTGATATGCCCATAAGGCTTTGTCCAATCTTTAAGACCTAACCTTACTATTTGGATTAACAACCTTCTCCAAATTTTGCTTAATTTCCTTGTTGGAAATTTTAGCTTGTCCGTTCATTTGTGGATGATATGCCGTGCCAATCTTTTGTTTTACTTCATACCTTTGCAACACGTTGGCAACTAGCTTGCAATCAAAGTAGGACCTCTCATCATTGATGATGGTTCAAGGCATACCGAATATCGTGAATATGTTCTTGTGCAGGAACTTCATCACTAACTTGGCATCATTGGTAGGTAGAGCTATGGCTTGCACCCATTTGGAGACATAATCTACTGCCACAAGTATGTATAAGTTGCTGAACGAAGGTGAAAATAGACCCATAAAGTCTATCCTCCAAACATCTAACAACTTGATTTCCAGAATATTTTACAGTGGCATTTCGTGTTTCCTAAATAGGTTGCCTTTTCTTTGACAATGATCGCATGTCTTATAAAATTCATGGGCATCTTTGAAAAAATTCGGCCAATAGAATCCAGACTGAGTACCTTTGATGCTATTCTTACTCCTCCAAAATGCCTTTCATACAAGGCTTAATGAAAATTTTGTAATACATTGTTCATCTCTTCTTCAAGAATACATCTTTGAATTATTTGATCAGCACACTACTTATATAAAAAAGGTTCATCCCAGTAGTAGAATATTGCATCATGTAAGAATTTCCATTTTCCCTGGCTATTTAGATCAGGTGGCAACAGTCCACTGACTAAAAATTTTACAATATCGACATACCAAGGCAATGCCATGGCAACTAAAAACTGCTCATCTAGGAAGTCTTCCTTAATAAGCTTGATATTGTTGTCTTCATTGCCAACATCTAATCTTGATAGATGATCTATCACTTGATTTTTACTTCCCTTCTATCTCGAATCTACTAATTAAACTCTTACAGCAAGAGTATCCATCAAATCAGTCTGGGCTTTGAATCTTTTTTGGTCATCAAATACTTAATGGTAGAATAATTTGTGTAAACCGTGACTTTGGTACCAACTAAATATAACCAAAATTTATCAAATGCAAATACCACAGCAAATAATTCCTTTTCGGTGGTGGTGTAATTAAGTTGTGCATCAGTCAGGGTTCGACTTGCATAATAGATTATATAAAATATCTTGTCTTTCCTTTACCCCAACACTACTCCCATGGCATAATCATTAGCATCACACATGAGCTCGAATGGTATTGTTCATTCAGGAGCTATTACAATTGATGCAACCACCAATCGCTTTTTAACTCCTCGAAAGTGAACATACAAGGTTCATCAACGGTGGAAGGTTTATTATGCTCCAACAAAGCACACATGGGTTTAAATATCTTTTAGAAGTCCTTAATGAATCTCCTTTAAAAACCTACATGGGCTAAGAAACTTCTAATGCCCTTGACACAGGTAGAAGGAAGGTGGGAATTTTTCTATCACATTAATTTTTTCCTTGTCAACTTCAATTTCTTGCTACGATACCTTATGCCCTAGATCAATGCCTTCGCAGATCATGAAATGCCATTTTTCCCAATTCAAGACAAGACTTGTTTCTTCACATCGGCAAAGAACCAATTCCAGATTTTTCAAACAGCCTTCAAAATTATTCCCAAAGATAGAGAAATCATCCTTAAAAACTTTGAGAAAAATTTCTACCATGTTAAAAACTGTTGCCATCATACAATGTTGAAATGTTGATGGGGCATTACATAAATCGAATGACATTCTTCTAAATACAAAAGTACCATATAGACAGGTGAAAGTTGTCTTCTCTTGGTCACTAGAAGCTATAAAAATTTGATTATACCCTCAAATATCTATCCAAGAAGTAGTAGAAGGCCTTCCCAGCTAATTTGTCCAACATTTGGTCAATAAAAGGCAAGGGAAAGTGATCCTTCCTAGTTGCCTTATTAAGCTTGTGATAATCCATACATACTCTCCATCCTGTGATAGTGTGAGTTGGTATGAGCTCATTGTTATCATTACTGACCATTGTGACACCTCCCTTCTTGGGCACACACTGTACAGGACTCACCAAAGAGATGTTCGAGATAAGGTAGATAATACCTTCATCAAGCCATTTGATTATGTGTTGTTCAATAGAATTGACATGGTAATCCTCCAATAAAATTTTATGCATGCATATAGCAGTATTGATTCCTTTGATGTCGACAATTGTCCATCCTAATACCTTTTTAGATCTCTGGAGAACTTCCAACAACTTTACCTCTTGATCGAGTGTTAACTTCACAAAAATAACTACCGACAAAGTGTTGTTTTCACCCAAATAAGCATATTTCAAATACAACGGGAAAGGTTTCAACTCTAATGTGGGAGGCTCCTCTATAGATGATTTAGGAGGATTGAAGGTGCAAACCGATAAGTCCAAGGGCTCAAAATTTTTCCCTGGTCTATCCACAATATAATTTTCCTCCATGAACTCATTGAATTCTCCAAAATTCTGCTTCATTTAGCTCAATCAAATTTGTATCACTATCTGAATTGCCATGGAAAAATTTTACAAACTCTTCTTTCACTGTTGTTTCTAGCAAATCAATGGCATGACAATCTTCACTCTCATTAGGACATTTCAGGGCATCAAATACGTTGAAAGTGATCTGCTAATCATTCACCTTCATGGTCAGTTCACCCTTTTGCACATCAATCAAAGTTTTGCCTGTAGCAAGAAAAGGTCTTCCAAGAATAATTGGCACATCTTTGTCAACTATACATTCTAAAATAATGAAGTCGGCTAGAAAAATGAACTTATCTACTCTTACCAATACGTCTTCAGTTTTACCTTCCGGATGTGTATAGGATCAATCAGCTAACTGCAACATTACTATAGTAGGTCTTGCTTTTCCAATTCCCAACTTCCTAAATACGGACATGGGCTTTAAGTTGAAATTTTCTCCTAAATCACATAGTGCCTTCCCAACATAATGATTTCCAATTGAGCACGGGATAGTAAAACTCTCTAGGTCTTTCAACTTTTGAGGTAATTTATTCGTTAACATAGCCGTGCACCCTTTAGTGAGAGCAACCATTTTGAATTCTCCCAATCTTCACTTCTTTGACAATATATCTTTCATCGATTTCACATAATTGGGCATTTTCTCCGAACCTTCTACCAAAGGTATGTTGATGTGAAGTTGCTTAAGGACATCTAGAAATCTTTTAAACTAATAATCTTGTTTACAGATGTGGAAGCACTGAGGAAAAGGTAGAGGTGATCGACCTTCAGGTTGCTGGAATTGTTTTGATGTGGCAATTCTGTCGGCAAAATTACTTGATTTTGCTTCAGTAGTGCTCTGTTTAGCCTTTTCGGGTTGTTCTGATATTTTTCCATGGTTGAGATCTAAGTTTTTTATTTCTACAGTTGCATCTTTAACAACTTCATCCAGTTAAATCCCACTTCTAAGAGTTATTGCCTTGTAATGCTCTTTCTGTAACAGCCTTTTTCAATGAAATAAGAATACTGTTTTTGAGACCATAAATCTAAAGTCAAAAATTTTATTTTATTATTATTTTATTTCCTACAGCATGATAGTAGTATCGTACAAAAATTTCGTTAAGAAATTTTACCGTTTACATGCTCAATTTGATAAAAAGGACTAAATCGCGTAAAGTGCTAAAGTTGAGTTCTAATAGCTAAAGGTATTAAATATCTATAGAACTTTAAAGTGTAAGTCCTTGTATGATAATTAGACCATTAGAGTTGATAGTGGATGTGCATGGCTTGGAATTTGTGTAAATTTGATTAATTTTAAAGGTTAAATAAGAAAATATGTAATTAAATGATAAAATAATAAAACAAATAAAGCTTTCATCTTTCATTTCTATCTTCAACTGAAAATAGAATAAAAAAGTAGCCATTGTTGAAGCTACATACGTCCATCCTTATTTCATTAATTAGGTATGTGTTTTTGTCCCGTTTTTGATAATTTCTATGTTTTTGGGATTGTTGTAACTTAACCTAGCTAGCCCAGGTACTAATTTGTGAAAATTTTAAACGATTAGGGCTGTTCCATTGATACATGTACATGATTTTTGAAGTTTGATGATAGAAAATGGATGATTGTTGTTAGATAAACAACTTTTGTAAAAGAATTTTTGGTGAAATTGTCAAATAGGGACTAAATTGAAAAATAGTAAATATTACATGGTATAATTTGTGAATTAGTGAAATGTGTGGGCTGATATAAGTGTATAAAATATTCGACTAGGCTTAGGTAAGGGTAAAATTGTATGAATTTTATTTTTTGAGCCTAAGGACTAATTTGCAAAGAAGTTAAAAGTATAGGGGTAAAATGGTAATTTTCCAAAATATGATTGGGTTTAATTGAATAAAAATATATTAAATTGAGTTAAATTTATCCATATAGATCAAGACAGACCTCGTACGAAATTAGATCGGGGCAAAGGGAAAATCTTAGATTAATCGCCTCTGTATCTATATATACTCGTCGAGATAAGTTCGTGTAATTAAATTGTATTTATATGTTTTTAATTGAGTTATATATATGTTATGAATTTTCATACATAATTACCAAGTGCATATCCAACGACGTACAACGATTACCGAGTCCCGTTTGAATCTTAGGAATCCGTAGAATACAAATGACATGTCATTAGGGCTACATGATTTGATTACTGGTCCTGAATGTCCTTCCGATAGCTGAGGTCTTGTATGTGTTGCAAATACTCCATAGCTTGTTTGAGCAGCACCGTGTTGCTACGTTCTGACCCACAGCTCGTATGAGCGTACCGATTTATAGCTCGTAAGAGCAAACCGATCTACAACTCGAGTGAGCATTTCAATTAATAGCTTGTATGAGCATACATGTACATGAATTGACAGATTACAGTTATATGAGATAGCACACTATGTGAGCTATCCCTAGTATCCAACAGTATTCTAAACGATTCAACAGGAAATGTTTTGATACAAAATAATAAGAGTTCGATATGAACTATTACAGGTATACATGTGAATTACATAGAAATGTTGTTACATGGTATATGGAAACTTGAATTGGTTGATACATGTATATGAAACTTGATCAATGGTTATGTTCATCTGAGTTTATTGGCTTGTATATGTAATTACATAGCTAGCATGGTTTGTGTATATGTGCTTAGGCATTTGGCCAAATTGTGTTGGGATATGCTTGTTTACTTACCTATTATATGACTAAATGGTAAGTTATATTCTATGTTATATGAACTTACTAAGCTTAAATGCCTACTCTATGTTATTTTTCGTGTTTTATAGTGAATCGGAAGGTCGTTCGGGTTGGAAGCTCGTTGGAGCTATATCACACTATCCATCTGCTATTTTGGTACTTTCAGTTGTTTAATTTTGGTTATAATGGCATGTATGAGTATTTTGGCTAATGTGGTCATGTATTTTGGGTTGTTAAATGACCATATGTTTGGCTTTTGTTTTGGCAATTTGATTATGGAATGAGTTTAGTATATGGCATGTAAATATTAGCTTTCTAATGGTTGATGTTTAGAATTATTGTGAAATGGCATTTGGTTTGAGTGGTTTATATGGTTTTAGATGCTAGTGGTTGAATGGCATGATTAGTACCATTTGGTATATTTAGGCAAGCAAGTTCCATGTTATGTATTAAGGCAAACATGCCTATAAGTTAGTTGATTAATTGGAAAAAATGAATACATAGTTATACATGTTTATTTATTTTCATTTGTGGTGCCTAAGGGTATATTGGTTGTATTTGACCATACCATTTAAATAAGGCTAGAATATGCATGGTTTTAGTGCCTCATTATGCTAGTGTATATGTGAATTTGTGGTTGTACGTACATGCCAAATTGGGTGAGAAAAATAGCTTGTAAAATGGCCTACTTTCATCTACACGGGCAGAGACACGGGCGTGTGTCTCAGCCGTGTGTAACACGGTCATGTGTCCCCTATAGCTTTCAAAGGGTTGCAAGTCAGGCTATTACATGGCCTAGCACACGGGCGTGTGGGGTTACTTTGAAGGGTACATGGCTTGGCACACAAGCATATGACTTGGTTGTGTGACCCAATTCAGTGAGTTACACAGGCACGGACACGAGTTGGGACACGACTGTGTGTCCCTATTTCGAATGCCTACACGGCCTGAGACACGGGTGTGTCCCTTGGCCGTGTGAGTCACACAACCGTATGACCTTTGCCGTGTTGAAATTTTCACTATTATCTAAAAAATTCTCTAAGTTTTTAATTTAGTCTCGATTTGTTTCTAAGGCATATTTAAGGCCTCGAGGGCTCGTATGTGGGACAATAAGTATGTTTTGACTTGGTTTTAATATGTTTATTGCTATATATGAAATGTTTGAAATTTCTGTTCGTTGGAATTGTAAACTCTAGTAATGCTTCGTAACCTTGTTCTGACGACAGATACGAGTTAGGGCTGTTACACTTTCCATTGTGATCTTGTATTCTCGGTATCACTTGGCAGAATTCCTTATGGTCTTGAACTCAAAGAATTTGCTATTTGCCCCACTTGATTCTCAAAGGCTCATAAGGATATGGCTTGACTCTAAATCATGGCATCATTCTTAGCCATATATTCTTTCAGCATAGATTCAATAGATGATGAAGTTGATGCCTAGCCTTGTTGGACATTTTGTCACGGTATAAGTTGATTAGAACCAGTCAATGCACTCTCAGCATTTTGCCTAATAGTAGTGTTTGAATTCCCAGTACCTTGAATACTCAAACCAAAGTTTGGGTCTTGTTTCCAGCTGAGATTATAAGTGTTAGAATAAGGATTATTATTCCAGTTGAAGTTAGCCATGTAGTAAACAGATGCTGGGTTTGATGGACAATTATCAAACAGGCGATCTTTACCACAATAAACACAAGATGACTTGGCTGGTTTCAGCTCTTGGACAGAGCTGGCTTCTGCATTGTCTTGATCATATTAGCTAGAAAGATACTTGGGCTATCAATGAAGTGATTGCATCAAGCCCAATGGTGCCAACAGCTCTCCTACCAGTCCCAACTCGTGTGGTAGGATACTGATAATCATTGTTGGCTACCTGTTCCAAAATTTCATATGCTTCATTCTAGGATTTATCCAACAAAGTACCATTGGCAGATGCATTGACTACCATCCTTGTATGTGCATTCAGCCCATTATAAAATATCTCCATCTAAGTCCAATGTTGGAAACCATGCATAGGAAATTTCCTAATCAATTCCTTAAATCTTTCCCAGGCTCCGTACAATGTTTCATCCTCTGATTGCCGAAAAGATGTTATGTCATTTATGAGCCTGGCATTCAAGTTTGGTGGATTATACTCTAGAAAAAACCTCTAGCATAGGTCACTCCATGATGTCATTGTTATCGACTACAAAGCATTAAGCCACGCTCTTGCACGATCTCTTAAGGAATATGGGAATAGTTTGAGCTGCAGTGCGTCTTTAGAATTACCCTGTTGTCGAAATGAAAAACAAACTTCTAGAAAAAGTCTCAAATGTAGTCTTGGATCTTCAATTGGCAACCCACTAAACTACCCAACTATTTGCAACATCTAAAATATAATCGGTTTCAACTCAAAATGCTAAGCTTGTATGTGTGATTTGGGTGCGCAGCAGAAAAGGCAACCTTGACAAGGGGTAAGCTGCTCAAACACCCAGGTAAGCCACTGTACGAAGTCCATGCTTTGATTCATTATAATATTTTGAAGTGATAGTGTTGTCCATACTTCCACTGTAACAGGGCATTCTCGGAATAAATGGTCCATTGTTTCAGCTATTTCTCCACATCGGGGGCAACTTGTGTTGACTGATAACTTCTTATACTGCATATTCACCTTTGTAGGCAAATAATTCCATGATAGCCTCCAGATTGTAATCTTTACTTTTGTTGGTAGATTCGGGCTCCAAATTTTTTTGTAGATGGTTTGTAAAGCATAAGCTCTAAGATTTTCATCCGAACTCTGTAATAGTTTATAGGCATTTCGGACTGTGAATTCACCCGACAATTCACCTCCCCAAATGAGGAAGTCCTCATGAGGTGTTCGTGCCAAGGGGATTCGAAGGATTCTTGCAGCGTCTTCTTTTGTGAAGGTACTATTTATCAGCTTCCTCTTCCAAAGTCTATTATTACTATCAATTAACTCATTTACTTTAAAATCACGCATAGAATTGGTCGTTGTTGATAATCTAAAATTAACTGCATCTGGAATACAAACATCATCATTAATGGTGATACGCCCCGGCCTCGGTGATGAGAGTCGAGTCGTTGATGTACCCGATCGTGAATTGGAGTAATATCAAGGTTTGTCGAAGATAGGTTAAGAAAGAAGGGATAAAGGCTCAAATTTAGTTCAAAAGGGGTTATGAAGTGTATTGAGGATGATAGGTGAATGAAAACCAAGTATTCAAGTTGAACCAACACAATATAAGTGTGTTAACCCGGGACTTATACGAATACTTAGGAAAGGTTAAATGTTGTATGGATGGAAAATGAATAAAATGGAACCTTGACCCACTATCAAAGATGATAGGAACCTCGGTATAACTTGAACGCCACATTTTGGATGCAAAGTGATAAGTTCGGATAAGAAGAATGGGTTGACGCCACAAGGGTTACTTGATAAGTCAAACGAGTCTTTGGAGAACAATGAGAGTTGTAAACAATCTCACAAAATGTAAAAACATTAATTCAAGGTTCTTCCCCTTACAATGAAATTTAACACATATTTATAGGCAAAACAAAAGGGTAGCCGAATGGGTAAAATTGGAAGCCAAATTCGGCCATGGTGCTTCCTCAATTTGTTCCTTAAATTATGCATGATGTTGGCCAAATGCTTCCTTAAATTCTTCCATGAATTATGCATGCTGTTGGTCAAATGCTTCCTCAAATTCTTCCATGAATTATGCATGATGTTGGTCAAATGCTTCCTCAAATTCTTCTATGAATTATGCATGATGTTGGCCAAATGCTTCCTCAAATTCTTCCATGAATTATGCATGATGTTGGTCAAATGCTTCCTCAAATTCTTCCATGAATTATGCATGATGTTGTCCACCTCTTCTTTGCCGTCCATGTACATTGTCCTAGCAAATTCAACAAATTTACTTAGCTTAAATCTCACACATTAATTCGGCTGAACCAAGAAATATTTAACTAAGACTCAAATTAAACTTAACAGCAACTAAGACAATTTAATTAATTATTTCAAAAAAAATGAATAAGCTAAAAACGAGCTTGTTAAAAATTAAGCTGGAAGAGCTTGAAGTAAAGTGCACGGTTTGCTCATCTTGCTGGTCCATGAGTTTTCAAGTAGACTGGCCACGGATTCACCCCAAACCCGATCAACCAAAGTTGAAATTGTGTCTTTAAACTTCTTAGCCCTAGCTCTGGTAATAGGTCCTTTAGGCAGCTCGAGGGAAACATCATTCGCATTTGATAACTCATGGGGCCCGATTGCATCATTCCCTCCCTCTTCGAGGCGATTTGTCCCCAAATCGCTACCTGCATCAAAGGGAGATAAATCAGCCACATTAAAGCTTGCGCTAATATTGTAATCACCTGGGAGATCAAGCTTGTAAGAGTTCTCATTAATTTGTTCCAACACTTGAAAGGGTCCGTCTCCTCTTGGCAACAGCTTTGACCTTCGTTGGGCCGGGAACCTTTCCTTCCTCATGTGAACCCAAACCCAATCTCCGGGTTCAAACACTATTTGGTTCCTTCCTTTGTTTGCCGCTCGCATATATTGTTTGGTTCGCACTTCAATGTTGGTTCTCACCTTTTGATGAAGTTGCTTCACATAATCGGCTTTTCGTTTTGCATCGGTATGAACAAGCTGATCACGGGGAAAAGGAAGCAAATCTAATGGAGTTAGAGGATTGAATCCATACACAACCTCAAATGGTGAATGTTTAGTAGCAGAATGGACGGATCTATTGTAAGCGAATTCCACATGCGGTAAACATTCCTCCCACGCTTTGAGATTCTTTCGAATAATTGCTCGTAATAAGGTTGATAGCACGCGATTCACAACCTCCGTTTGTCCATCCGTTTGGGGATGACAGGTTGTTGAAAACAACAGTTTCGTTCCTAGCTTTCCCCATAGAGACCTCCAAAAATGACTTAGGAACTTTGCGTCTCGATCGGATACGATGGTTTTTGGAATTCCGTGAAGTCGTACAACCTCCCTAAAGAACAAATTAGCAATATGAACGGCATCGTCAGTTTTAGAACAAGCTATAAAATGTGACATTTTGGAGAATCTATCTACAGCAACAAAAATTGAATCCTTCCCCGTTTTAGTCCTTGGAAGTCCTAGGATAAAATCCATAGAAAGATCGACCCATGGTGCGTCAGGTATGGGCAACGGTTTGTAGAGCCCATGTGGATTAATCTTGGACTTGGCCTTCTTGCAAGTTATGCAGTGACTACAAATTTGTTCAACTTCTTTTCTCATTCCAGGCCAAAAGAAATGTTCTTGGAGGGTTGAAAACGTCTTAGCCACCCCAAAATGGCCCATGAGTCCACCACCATGTGCCTCGATCACCAACAATTTCCGTATTGAACTTTGCGGAATACAAAGCTTACCTTCGTGAAAAAGAAATCCATCAAACCTGTAAAACTTATCAACAGCTTTGTTTTCACAAGATTTATAAATATCACCAAAATTAACATCATCATTATACAATTCCTTCAAAAAGGCAAATCCGAGCAATTTTGAATCTAAATATGATAGCAAAGTATATCGTCGAGATAACGCGTCAGCCACAATGTTTTCCTTACCCTTTTTATATTTGATGATGTAAGGAAAAGATTCTAAATACTCTACCCATTTGGCGTGTCGTTTATTTAATTTTGCTTGTCCCTTGATATGCTTCAATGCCTCATGATCCGAGTGTATGACAAACTCTTTTGGCCATAAGTAGTGCTGCCAAGTCTCGAGAGCTCGAATTAGAGCATACATTTCTTTGTCATACGTCGGATAGTTGAGAACGGCTCCATTTAACTTCTCACTAAAGTATGCCACGGGCCTTCCATCTTGCATTAGAACGGCTCCAATTCCGACACCTGATGCATCACATTCAACTTCAAACATTTTAGCAAAATCAGGTAACACAAGTAAGGGAGCATTAGTTAAGCAAGATTTAAGAGCAATGAAAGATTTTTCTTGTTCCTCATTCCAATAGAAGGCAGAAGACTTCTTGATCACACTAGTTAAAGGTGCTGCCAAGGTGCTAAAATTTGGAACAAATCGTCGATAGAAGCTTGCCAATCCGTGGAAGCTCCTCACTTGGCTAATGCTCGTGGGTCTAGGCCATTCTTGAATGGCTTTCACCTTTTCTTGATCAACCTCCAATCCTTCCGAGCTGACCACGAATCCTAAGAAAATAACCTTGTTAGTATAAAAAGTACATTTCTTAAGATTAGCAAACAAGGATTCTTTTCTAAGCACATCCAAAACAGATTTTAAATGCAACAAATGATCTTCTAAGGAATTGCTAAAGATAAGTATATCATCAAAATAGACAACGCAAAATTTTCCGATAAAAGAACGAAGAACATGGTTCATCAACCGCATGAAAGTGCTAGGCGCATTGGTAAGCCCGAATGGAATAACCAACCACTCGTAGAGTCCATGTTTCATCTTAAAAGCGGTTTTCCACTCGTCCCCCTCACGCATCCGAATTTGGTGGTATCCGCTCTTTAGATCAATTTTAGAAAATATTCGAGCACCACTCAATTCATCCAACGTATCATCGAGTCGCGGTATCGGATGTCGATACTTAATAGTGATCTTATTTACCGCGCGACAATCTACGCACATACGCCATGTTCCATCCTTTTTTGGCACCAATAAAATCGGTACGGCGTAAGGACTAAGACTTTCTCGTATATATCCCTTCTCCATAAGTTCATTGACTTGTTTTTGCAATTCTTTGGTCTCTTCGGGATTTGTACGATAAGCTGGTCGATTGGGAATGGAGGCTCCAGGAATGAAATCAATTTGATGTTCTATTCCTCGAATGGGCGGTAACCCATTAGGAATGTCTTCCGGAAACACGTCCTTAAATTCCTGCAAAAGAGAAACAATCGAAGAGGGCAGATTTGGATCCAACTCGTTAGTATTCAAAAGAGTTTCCTTGTACATAAGTACAAGAACCGATTGCTGCATCAAATAAGACTTTCTGAAATCACTCTCTTTCGCATAAACACTCATTTTCTTTTGCTCTTTTTCTTCTCTATTTTTTTGTTCAATCGATTTATTATTTTCTCTCACACTTTTGAAAAGTTTTTCTTTTTTTTTCTCAGTGTGTTTTTCGCTTTCTTTTTCATTCTCTCGAAATTTTTCAAAAGACTCTCTTAACTTCAATTGGTCTTCATAAACCTGCCTCGGTGTCATCGGGACTAAGGTGACATTCTTGCCTTCAAACTTGAAAGTGTAGCGGTTTGTAAAACCATCATGAGTAGCTTTACGGTCGAATTGCCATGGACGACCCAATAACATATGACCAGCACGCATAGGTACTACGTCGCATAAAACTTTGTCGGAATATTTTCCGATAGTGAACGGCACCAAAACTTGCTTAGTTACCTTCAACTCCCCTCCATCATTAAGCCATTGAAGTTTGTAAGGTTGAGGGTGCTTAGTTGTTGGCAAGCCGAGTTTTTCAACCATTAAGGTGCTGGCCACATTTGTACAACTCCCGCCATCAACGATCAAGCTGCACACCTTGCCTTGGACATGGCAACGTGTATGGAAAATGTTCTCTCTTTGCTGTTCGTTTTCAACGCTTTGAAGACTAAGACTTCGTTTAATGACGAGGATTTCGCCATCAACAGCATATTCAAGTTTGTCTTCTTCTTCGGCGGCTTCATCGGGGTTTTCATCATCGTCTTCCTCCGATTCGATCTCTCCATTAGCCCGCAATATCATGTTAGTTCGGTTAGGGCATTGACTTGCAATATGGCCCCTCCCTAAACACTTGAAACACTTTATTTCTCGTGATCGATTCGGCATGACAACTTCTTTACCTTTGCTTGTTTCACCAACGGGTTTGCTCACCTTAGAAGACAAAGGGTGATCTTTAGTGCGATTAGAGAAGTCTTTCTTACCCGTGCCTTGGTTCCACCTTTGAAAATTGTTAGTGCTAGGAAAGGTTCGGCTAGTTCCTTTTCTCTTCAATTGTTTTTCGACTTTGATGGCAACATGTACCATATCAACAACTTCGACATAGTGTTGAAGTTCCACCACGTTAGCTATGTCACGATTAAGGCCGGCTAAGAATCGAGCCATGGTTGCTTCACGATCTTCATCCACGTTTGCTCGAATCATGGCAATTTCCATTTCTTTGAAGTAGTCCTCCACACTTCGATTTCCTTGCGTAAGATTCTGCAATTTTTGATAAAGTTCACGATAATAGTAAGAGGGTATAAATCACTTACGCATTACGGGTTTCATTTCCGTCCAAGATGAGATTGGCCGCTCCCCGTTCCTTCTTCGACTCGTTGTGAGTTGATCCCACCATACCATTGCGTAATCGGAGAACTCGATTGCCGCCAATTTCACCTTTTTGCTCTCCGAGTAGTTGTGACACTCGAAGATCACCTCTATTTTTCTCTCCCATTCTAGATAGGCTTCCGGATCAGATTTCCCATGAAAGGGAGGAATGGATAGTTTAATACCTTTTAAATCACCATCAACTTGGCCTCGATCTCTAGGACCCCTATTCCTTTGACCTCGTCGTCTTTCGTTTTGATCCAATGCTTGGTCACTTTCCTCCTCGCTTGGCTCGAAGGGATCATCCACAAAAGGTCTTACTCGCCCCCGCTCCCTTCTCAGTCCTTGAGGGGTTCCTTCTCGTGTTGGCCCTCCTTCCACTCGATCTAGCCTCTCATTGATGGATTCAAGCTCGTTACGGAGCATTCGTTGAAATTCTCTTAAGAGGGCTTGTTGGCCTAAATCGGGAACTCCTTCTCTTCCCACCACATTTTGCTCGGTATCTTGAGACATGATTATATACTAAAAGAAGAAATGTTAAAAAAATAATAATAATAACAGAAAATTAAATACCTCACCACAAAATTCTCACCAATTCCTCACAAAGAAAATTTCACACAATTTGGCTTTTACTCCTCTCTAATGGTCTCACCAATCGCTCTTGCCTTTTACCACTCGATTTTCGCCTCTCAAAGTTCTCCGCAAACTAGATAGACGAATCAATACCGTTTGTCGTCGGCTTACAAAATTGAGTTGGCTTGGTGGGCAATGATGTCGGAAATGGTAGGCTATCAAACAAAACTTAAAATGAATTTCAATCACTTTTTTTTTAATTCCGAATTTTTTTTTGAATTTCTCTTTTTTTTAATACCGAATACAAAAGAAGAAAGAAAAAATAATAAATTGGATAAATTTTTTTTTACGGATCTTTCACGTTCTTTTCGTCCGCGCCTAGACCGTAGGCAAAATTTTTTTTTTGATTTTTTTTTACAAAACCATAATATCAAAGATGATGATTCTTACTCCGATTCGGCTAGCTCTGATACCAGATGATACGCCCCGGCCTCGGTGATGAGAGTCGAGTCGTTGATGTACCCGATCGTGAATTGGAGTAATATCAAGGTTTGTCGAAGATAGGTTAAGAAAGAAGGGATAAAGGCTCAAATTTAGTTCAAAAGGGGTTATGAAGTGTATTGAGGATGATAGGTGAATGAAAACCAAGTATTCAAGTTGAACCAACACAATATAAGTGTGTTAACCCGGGACTTATACGAATACTTAGGAAAGGTTAAATGTTGTATGGATGGAAAACGAATAAAATGGAACCTTGACCCACTATCAAAGATGATAGGAACCTCGGTATAACTTGAATGCCACACTTTGGATGCAAAGTGATAAGTTCGGATAAGAAGAATGGGTTGACGCCACAAGGGTTACTTGATAAGTCAAACGAGTCTTTGGAGAACAATGAGAGTTGTAAACAATCTCACAAAATGTAAAAACATTAATTCAAGGTTCTTCCCCTTACAATGAAATTTAACACATATTTATAGGCAAAACAAAAGGGTAGCCGAATGGGTAAAATTGGAAGCCAAATTCGGCCATGGTGCTTCCTCAATTTGTTCCTTAAATTATGCATGATGTTGGCCCAATGCTTCCTTAAATTCTTCCATGAATTATGCATGATGTTGGTCAAATGCTTCCTCAAATTCTTCCATGAATTATGCATGATGTTGGTCAAATGCTTCCTCAAATTCTTCTATGAATTATGCATGATGTTGGCCAAATGCTTCCTCAAATTCTTCCATGAATTATGCATGATGTTGGTCAAATGCTTCCTCAAATTCTTCCATGAATTATGCATGATGTTGTCCACCTCTTCTTTGCCGTCCATGTACATTGTCCTAGCAAATTCAACAAATTTACTTAGCTTAAATCTCACACATTAATTCGGCTGAACCAAGAAATATTTAACTAAGACTCAAATTAAACTTAACAGCAACTAAGACAATTTAATTAATTATTTCAAAAAAAATAAAAAATGAATAAGCTAAAAACGAGCTTGTTAAAAATTAAGCTGGAAGAGCTTGAAGTAAAGTGCACGGTTTGCTCATCTTGCTGGTCCATGAGTTTTCAAGTAGACTGGCCACGGATTCACCCCAAACCCGATCAACCAAAGCTGAAATTGTGTCTTTAAACTTCTTAGCCCTAGCTCTGGTAATAGGTCCTTTAGGCAGCTCGAGGGAAACATCATTCGCATTTGATAACTCATGGAGCCCGATTGCATCAAATGGATATATTAGTACCCGTACCAATCCTCCAGCATAGACCTTTTGCCAACTGCCCAAATACTTTTCCATACATAGGAGCAAATTTGAATCTTTATCATTCATTTCTTAGGCAATTTTGATTACTTAAAAGGACGACAATTCATTGTGAATTTGGAACTCACTTAAAAGCACTTAAAAATTAATATATATATATACTAGATTATGATACAATTATGATATGGGTAAAATATATATTTATAAAAAAATAGGTTTTGGTTGTGTGAGTGAAATATAAAATTAGGTAGTAGAAATATTTGTAAAAAATAAATAAAGATTTGGTTGAAATGATAAAATAAAAATGTAAAAAACAATGATGTTTGAAGTTTAAATCCTATTTTGTATGTGTATTTTTTTATTTTTATATAAAAGATATAAATAGATAAAAGTAAATTTAAAATAATATAATGTACTTTGAAAAGTAATGATATTTTGACATTATTCAACTAAATTGATATCCAATTAACTCTTTGCACTAATTTAATTAACATTTAATATAATAATATTGATATATATATACACATGAAAATGCATACTATTTGCATTACATAATCACAATTATTACATTCAACATCCACAAAACAAAAATAATTATTCACGAATGAGGTATTAATTACTATTTTTTTAGGTAATAACTTTTTTAAGAAAAAGGAAAGTTGATATTTATTTTTTAGATTTGTATGGTTAATAAATTAGATGGTAATATATTATTATAAATTAATATATTCTAATTTATTTTTATAATTTTTTATATTATCTTCATTGATAATATATAAACTATACGCTAGTGCATCGAATATAAACTGTTATTGTTCAAGTAGTAAAAATAATTTCACCTCCCCTTAAATTTTTTAAAAAGTAAAAACAAATCAAAGTTATAATTAATGTTTCAGTCTCATTCTTAAACACATCATTCATAGCCAAGGATAACATCAGTATGAGGCAGTCCCATGATTGAAATCTTGGAGACAATGATGGAAAGTGAGTACAATTTTCAAAATGTAGATCCCATAATCATCAAAAAGCTTCTTCTCTTTCAAATCGAGACATGCCCAACGTCTTTTACCCTTCAAAATTTCCTGTACCAAAGTTTATTTTAACCTTAATAACCTTTTTAGGTCTAGCTTTTGACATGGATGGCAGTTATAGTTGCTCATAATCAATCATAATCAAGTTGATTAAGGTAAGTTCCATCGAAAAGTTTATTAAGGTAAGAAATAGTGAGAAATTTCGGCTTTAATACTAGATCTAAACCTTTGTTGGGCTGAAGTATATAATTTATAGTTTCTTTTATATATAGTGGGCCTTTATGGCAACAAATTAGAAAACATCAATTTGTGCTCTATCATATTCCGTTACTCCTTAATCCATTTTGTGTTGATACCAATTAGTTGGAAGAGAAAATATTGTATCAAGCAAAGATATTATTTATTTTTAATAATTTAATGTCACATCAATAATTTTATCTTAAATAGGTTTTTCATTTGAATTTGATTTTTTGTCATGATGAAAATGTTGAAATTTAAAATGAAAATACTAATGTGATATTAAACTATTAGAAAAGGGATTCAGAAAACATGGCGTCACTATTTCATACAATCATTTCTCTCAATCGGAATATTCCATTTAGGTCATAAATTAACATATTTAATTTTAGTTTTTGTTTCGATATAAATTTTAGTCATCCTATCACTGTATTTCGATAAATTCCACCAACGTCACCTAAAATATGGTGTATTAGCTGAATTTAAAATTTTAAATAGTACTTAAAAAGGAAAATAAAAAACAATTCTAAAATCTATTTTTATGTAATTTATGATTGTTTTTTACTAAGCCAAAATTCTATTGATAACCAAAAGTTACAAAGATAGCATAATGCTAACAAGTCATAAAGTACCCCTAAACACCAAAATACAAGGAACCATCACCTAAGCATAAAACTCGTATCGAAAGACCAATCATATATAAAAAGCATGTTATACAGAACCCCAAACTAGATACAAGCAAACACCAAAAATCGAAGAAACAACATATTCCAAAATACTCAGACTTGGAAACCTCCTAAAGCATACCCCTCCAAGCCAAAACATTACTCTGGTCACCAACTTAAACAAAATATTTTCTGTGGAGATATTCCAAGATGAAAACACCAATAATTCAAAGCTAAAAATAATAGTATGATAGAACTCCTCTAGCATTAATCTAATAACACTTGACAACATAAAAATCCTTCAGAAAGAAAAGGTTCAGAAAAATTTACTGACTACTCACTCATCAATTCATGAAACTAGCAATTTCAAAACCTTAACAAGACACAATAATAAATAATAAAGAAACATTTCCATTTTTCAATATTAGTCAAGCACAAATCGACAACCACCAATATGTATCAAATACCAATAAAAAACCAATAGTCGAGCAAATACAGTACTATCTTGAATCAGATACGCCTATAACAATGTCATACCTTTGTACATCTTTTCCCTTTTCCTTTTAATTGTGGGTTTCATTTTTTTGTTATTAGTAGTAGTAATAATAATTGTAGCTTAAATAAAATTGTTATTGCCCGATAGGTTTTCTAAATTTAATACGGGAATGAGATTGTAACATGTTTTATTTTTCAATTGTTTTTTTAACGTATATTTACTATATATAAAAGGAAGGCCTTAAAGTTTTTTTTACACGACACCTATCCATTTTTTCTAAATTTTTTCGGACATGAGAATATAATAGTTAAATTTCAATTATAATCCCTTTACTTTTTTCTTTTTGAGATTTATATAAGATTAATTAAATTTCAATTTTGATTCTTAGTTCCAATTTGAGATTTAATAACTAAACTTTAATTTTTGACATAATTTGGTACCTTAATTTTCGTAATATCATTAGTTAGCCTAAATATTTTATTCTAATTAAAATGTTAATGTGAATTTTTAAGAATTGTTAGCATCGTTAAAATTATCTTTTAAGTTCAAGTCCACTATAATGTCATTTTTTGTTATATGAATACTAAGTGAATATTTTTTTTAAAATTTTAAAATGTCACACCAATAAATTAAACAAAATATTTGTAACAATGTTAATAAATGAGCCTACATTTTTAAATTCGAAAAGTAAATGAACTAAATTATTAAAAATAAAAGTATGAAGATTAAATTTATGATATATGAAGAGTACAAGAACTTTAAGTATATTATAACCTTTAAATTTTTACTCTACTCCCTTGTTCTACTAAAGTTCTCACTTTTTGACTTTTAATGATAAAAAAATTTCAACTTTTAACTCATTATTTAAAATTGATCGTAGATGCAAATTTGAAAAAATATATATTATAACAACTTCTAATAAAGTAGTTTTTAAATATATATTTATAAAATTTAATTATTTAAGATATTTAAAATAATGAAAGTCAAATGTGACATTTTTATTTGTATAGAAAGAGTATAATTTAAAAAAAGAACAAATACTTAGTATAACTTAAATAACATGCATCACCTTACATATTCTGCTTATAAAGCATGAAAATTCAATTGATTTTAGAGTACACACTAAGTGGTGAAATTTCTAATTTTAGAAAGGAAATTAAGAATTCGATAAATATTTATTTTTTATTAGTTTTTCTTAATATTTTAACATATTATATTAATATATAAATACATCTTAACCAAGCATGTAAAATCTAAAATCTAAAACCTATGGATAAAATACTTTGTTTTTGGTTTGATATATATTAAAAGTCAAATTGCATTTTACCTTATATTATACATTATGTAATGAATCTTGCAAATCTCACAGAACATCTATAAAGAGCTTGACACGTGTCTTCCCATAAAACCAATGTTTGATCTGGTATCCTAAGTGTAATATATTCGTTTGTATACTTGTAATTTTTTCGAACAGATTGGTTTAATAAAATTATTTATGAATTACATTAATACCCTTTGTATATTGTCTACAATGGTTTTTGCATACAAAACAAAATGGAAGCACATATTAGCTCACTGGTTGTCTAATGTTTCACCAATACTAAGCGGCATTATGTGGTCAGATTGTAATACACAAAGATAACTTATATTAGTAGACGAACCAAAATATGTCGTTAGTTTAATTGGAAATGAGCAAACCGATTGAAAGACTAATATGTTGTCTATCAAGTCCAATTGGGAAGATGCTTTGTCTTAAGCATCGGAGCGGATAACTCTTAGAAGATAGACACAAAGATGTGTCTGACTGGAATGGCATCACATTGGACAGGACCCAAGAAGAATAGATCCTAAATCCGTTTATAGATTTATTCACTTGTGACGTTCATAATGTGACATACCTTAATCCTAAGTGGATGATGGACTATGTATGCGTGACTCGTATACTTTGATGTAAGTAAAAGTCTAAGTTTGAATAGATAAGGAATCAAAAGCTGGTGCGTTGGGTATATGACTTCTGTAGTACGTAAAATCATTCACAATAGTGGAATTTATAGCCCAAGACATGGGTAAATGATATCCTCTCATTGGCATTACATGATAGATGAAAAGTAAACATGGTCACGAGTCGTTCGTCTTTGTGATGAATGATTGAATTACTATTTGATAGTAATTGACTTTTCATGAAGAAAGATGCAATGATTACTACGAGATAAAAATAGGATCATATTTGAAGAACAGATTTATCCCAAAGAGATTAAGGATATTCTATGAGTTGCTTTCGTTATGGTATGTCAGGAGGGAGAGCTTAGTCATGATTCTATAGTAGAATGACTTCATAACTAAATGAATTTATAATTAATAGGCGAAAAGCTAGAACTTAATTACAAATCATTTAAGCTCTAATCACATATGTCTAATCGGTCCCTCTGTTAGCTTGTTGAAATCATGAATGAATTGCATGTTGAATCAAATAATAAAGAAATTGATAGAAATAATAAAGTTAGTGAAATGGGTTACATTCAGAAATGAATATAGTTTCTCACTAAGCATGAAAATGACCTGAGAATTAATTTATGGTTTTTTCAATTAATAATTAATTAATTGAAGTTCAAAAATAAAATTAAATTAATTGGTCATTGTGAATCCGTTGAATGTAGACATTAAATATATTTTCTCATAGAATTTTTTACAGTAAAGTTGTAATGATTTTAACAAAATTAGAATTGTGTTAAGAAAATTATTTAATGGAAAAATTAATTTAATAAATAATGTATATTTTGAGAAAATAGAAAAACATGTAATGGGTTAGATTAAATTATAAAGTGTTAGATTAAAAGTCCAAAAAAACACATATAATTGGATCCAATAGAAGAGAGGCCAGAATCCCCATCATAGTTCATATGAAGGGAGACACCCAATTAGCTACCCCTCTCTCCTAATTCAACTAGGGGCTTGTTTTTTTTTCTATTAAATAGGCATTAAATTCATCCTACTAATTTAACTAGGGTTTTACTTCCTCTCCCAATAAAAATATGGCACTAGTAGGGCTAAAAATACAATAAGTTGCACAAAATTTTTGAGATATTGTTATTTTGCATGAAAATAGTGAGAATTTATTTCTAACTATAAATTTTATTTTCTGGGAATAACAATTCTACCGGTTTCTATAAGAGAGAGAAATTTACTTTCATACTAAAAGTAAAGAAAATATTTCTGGTTTTGTGTTTGACTCGTAATTGTTTGAGCCCATACTCAAAGTAGTTCGTGTTATGAGAATAGTGGAGAGGGTTGTTCAGTTAAAAAGGCGATTGGTTGAAAGTCAGGAACAAGAAGGATCTATCTCACTCACAGAACAGGTATATTTCAAGAAAATTTTATTGCTATAAACATCATAAGTCGACTCCATTTTCAAATTTTTTATTTTTCAGTGTGCAAGAAAACCGTTTTCAAACAAGATTTAGAACCATAGCCTGATGAACTTTAGAACTGTACACCTTCGCTGACACAATATGAGGACCACATGGAGAAAAAAATAATTGATTGCTAGTCGTCTTAACATGTTTTATCCTAGGACATCACATCACCATCACTGCAAGGGTATCAAATCAAACTTCCATGTCAACAATTTTAGGACACGTAGCTAAGTTTGTTCCCCACTATAAAATGATCATGCAAACAACTCATATAGGTCTATTTTCACATACTTCCCTGATTGAACCTTAAAACTATTTCCATCAGACCAAAGTTTCCTTCCAACCTTCACACTCATTCCTTTTTCATTAGATCAACATCTTCTTGCCTCTGCTTACCTCACTAGTTAACAATTGGTGAGGTGATTGTGGATAGACATGTCAAATTTAGGTGTTAATGATCCTTCTAGTATAAATATTGAACTAGTCAATATCCAAGTTACTGATCACGTCGGTCATAGCACAGAAGCAAATGTTAACCAAACTAGAACAACCCAACATTTAGACCTATTGGATGGTAGTCAACACAAAATCCTACAAAATCAAAATATCCCACAAGGAAAAAAATCAACAAAATCCATACTAACAAATTTATCAATACTCCCATCATATTATAATCCCCCAAACCAGCACCATGTCGGAGTATCATTAATGGAACAAGGGTCCCAACATCACTAGTTCAGTAGCCAACAATACCTGGACATGTAAGAGAGAATAAAGATTATGGAGGAGTAAATGTCTTCCCAACAAAAAGAAATACGAAGAAAAAAATGAAAGAGAAATGAAAGAAACGAAAAGCTCATTGAGGAGCTTAGAGCAAACAAGATGAACCAGTAGCAAAATCCCAAGCGTAGAAGGGAAGAATCCATCCATTCTGGGCTGGGTCGGCAATATGCTAGCCAAGGTAATGATAATTTAGTAGATGAGGATGTTGATATGGATGATAGAGATGATAGTTATGATGAGGATTACAATGATAGTTATAATTGTGCTAGTCAAAATACTTTGGAACAAAAATCAAGGAAGTTAGAAAAACATATACAAAATTTTCAAAATATGGAATCCTTTGGATTAGTGAAGAAGTGTAACACCATCCCCCGACCCGATCATCGGATACGAGTACAAGCGCCACAACTGAATTGGGTTATTGTTCATACTAAGATTTTGCTACATTAAAACATACTATATTACCTAAGAATAATACTTTTAGCCCGAATTCCGAACTCTGAGGAATCTAAATAAATACAACATTATCGCCCTCTTGGAGAAGTTCCTAAAGGTACGCCCTCTCCTATGTGCATGACACTCTCTTTCAATGCACTTTGACTCAACACGATCTGGCTCGACCCTTCTACGAGTTCCTTGTTCCGCGAATCCTACAACCACAAGTCAAACCATTAGTAAGTTCGTATGAACTTAGTGAGTTTCTTCATTTCACAAGACTTACCCACCTTACCAGGGGGTTCAAATAAATAAATGACAATAAATACATCAACCCGCTGCTCACTAGGGTCATTTATCTTAAACCAATCTAGTGGACTTGATTCTAATTGTAACACCCCAAACCCAGCCTAAACATTAGGGCCGAATCTGGTGATGTCACATTGTAACACCTCTTACTCGTATTCAATGCTGGAATAAGGTACGAGGCATTACCAGAATAAATACACTTATAGACATATTAAACCGAGTTATAAAATTTCATCCAAATTAAAAACTTTCAAATTATTATCTTCGAGTCGCTAATTAGGGTATACATACCTATTCATATGCTCAATATATTCGTTAAATCAATCCAATATTGAAGAATCCACTTTATGTCAGAATCAATATTAATAACAATCATAAATCTTTTCATGTTAATTTCATATATCACTTACCGAACTTTGATGTTAATTTACAAATATGTAATTCACTAACACATTCTGGTATACACAATGTTTAATTGATGAAATCATTTAATTGAGCTGAATTTCATGTTCATTCCAAATTTTCTACTAAATCCATAAATGCTTCCACTTACTAGTTACCTAATCAATTTCTCGAACCAAGCTATCACACAACAATAATACATCACCTGTGCTTCATGAATTCAATATTCGATTCTTATCACCATCAAATTCATGTCATTCGAATACTTAAAGTTTATTCAAGCATATATTATTACGTTTCATATACAAAGCATATGTCAAAATTACGAATACGCAATCAATTCATTTGCCATTTATTTGACTAGCAAATTAACCTCAAAATTTATAACATTCCATTACTTAAAATATGCCATAAAACACTCCTTTAACATAAACTAGCACCATGGTTGAATTTTCATTATGCTATTTATTACCCTTTTTCCGAATCACATAGCAAAATATTACAAATATGTATATATTTGAATACTATAATTATGCATCAACTTACCAACATGAGTTAATTCATGAGTTACTCATGACATCAGTTCATGCCAAATATACCACACACATATGCTATGAAACTTTATTTTCTCTCATGAGCTTACCATGACCAGTAATGCACCAATATAAACACCACTCCTATTTCAATGTTTATCGATTATAATAAGGCATATAACCAATTATACACAATTCATTCATATACTATATTGACCTCCTCCTCCTCTCCATCCCACATCCTTTATGTATATAAATGCTCAAATAGCATTATACATAATTTCACTATTCACTTATATTTAAATTCAAAGCTGTCTATTTGAGTCAGAGTCACTAAATCATTTTTATCCGGAGATACAGAGCTCCAAATTAAGATCCGTTAATTTTATCCAAAACTAGACTCACATATATTCTTACCATAAAATTTTCAAAATTTTTGACTAGGAAAATTAGTACAGTTTATTCTTTAAATTCACCCCTGTTTCACTGCTCAACATCTCTGCCCTCTTTTCACTAAAAATGAATTATCTCATTGTATAGAATTTGGATGATATTTCCGTTTGTTTCTTTTGAAAATAGATTCATTAAGTATTCTAAGAATATAAATTATAACTCATAATTATTTTTTTATAATTTTTAGTTATTTTCCAAATTCAGAACAGGGGATTCCAAAATCAATCCGACCCTGCCTCACTAAAATTCAAATATCGGAAAATATATAACTCTTTTGCTTGCTCTGTTTCTTTTATGTAAAAATAGACTCATTAAGATTTCATTTAATATCTTATTCACTCTCTAATTCAATTTTCCCCATTTTTTGTGATTTTTCAAAGTCACACAACTGTTGCTGTCTAAACTGTTTTGTTGTAAAATGTATTCTTTCATAATTTCACTTTTTCAGTATCTCAATTCCATTGAATTTTTTCACATCTCATTCCAATAGTTCATTTCAATTCATATACAATTCATTCAATTTATCACTATATTCAAAGCAATCCAATTTCTCATTTCCAATTTCAAGTCAATCTTCAATTCAATTCCACATATATATTCATCACTCAATTACACTTAGTCAATTTCCCGATGAACACTTCGGAATAATAACAGATACATAGTGGAATCAACACATAGCAACCACCTTATAATAAATGATACCCGGTTCACATAGTAGCCTGCACATAGTACTACACATGTGACCATTTTCATCCGATAGACATAGTAGCTTGCACATAGTACTACACACGTGATCGAAGCTATCCGGTACGCATAATAGCCTGCACATAGTACTACACATGCGACCTATCATTCCGGTACACGTAGTAGCCTGCACATAGCACTACATACGTGACCTAGCAACTTCATTCATATCTCTTTCATTTCAAAGGTTCAACCGGGAATTTTCACTTTTTCTCACTTTTTTTTACCAATCAATGTCAATTTCTCGTCTTTCTCGATTTATAATAACATATTTTGCTTATATAACATTCACATTCTTCAATCCAGTCCAAAAATCACATTTTGGAAAGATTACATTTTTGCCCTTAAAGTTTCACAAAATTACAATTTTACCCCTAGGCTCGGAAATTAAACTTTATTCCTTTTTCTTATGTTTTATAACATGCTGAATATTTTCCCTTTCTATAACAACATAAAATTTTGCTCTAACATGCACTTATGAACAATAATAATTTTTATCGATTATGCCGTTTCACTTGTTTTCACTGAAAATCGCTTAGCAAAAATTGTTTAACACAATTTCAAGCTTCATATTCTACCATAAAATATCAAAATAAACACATTTCACCTATGGTTATTTTTTCAAATATAAACCCTAGGTTAAATTATTATTAGAATAAGCTAAATTAAGCTACTAGGACTTCAAAAACGTAAATAACATTAAAAACGGGGATTGGAATCACTTACTATGGAGATTGGAAGCTTGAAAACCCTAACCATGGCTTCCCCCTTGCTATTTTCGTTCATCATGGAGAAGATGGACAAATTTTTAGCTATTTTGGCCTTTTTAATTCTTTTAATTACTAAATGACCAAAATGCGTCCAACTTAAAAATATCTTATTTCACTTATCTCTTGTCCATTTTTGTTCAACAAGTTAACCAATGGTCTAATTACCATTTAAGGACCTCCAATTTAAAATTTCATAACAATTGGACACTTATAATATGTAAAACTTAACTTTCGTACTTTTTACAATTTAGTCCTTTTAGCTAAATTGAGTGTCCAAACGTCGAAATTTTTGAACGAAATTTTTACGAAATAATTCCGTGAAATTTTAGACCATAAAAATATATTAAAAACTAAATTTTTCCTCATCGAATTTGTGGTCCCGAAACCACTGTTCCAACTAGGCCTAAAATCTGGCTGTTACACTAATCCCATGTTTATCCATTGGCAGGTAGTGTCCCCTTTTTACACTACCACCATACACATGCATCTCATGCATTTTATAAGATAAAATATCATGGATTATTCCTACTGAACTAAAAGGGCAAAGACTCATAAACTCATATAGACTTCCAACATGATTAGCATTTCAAGGTTGGAGTGTAGAAACTCAACTGATGCTTCTTGACCTTGTCCACTTAGCTTTTCTAAATGTTAGAAGCTCTATAAGTTAGAGTTTCCATTATCCTGGAAGCTAAGCAAGATAACCAAGTCATGGGTTAAACTCAGTAATCCCAGTTTAAACTTTTTTCAAAAACATGCAAAACCCTTAAAATGGTTTCTAGAAATTCTTAACTTATTTTTCCTAACATTACATATACCAAAGGGCTAAGAACCTTAGAAACTTGCTAGATTCTCAATTTTTCCTACTCAAATCTCATGTTCATCACTCTATGCAAAGATTCAATGGTTACATCTCCTTCGGAGTGACCAAGGAAGAAGATGAAGAAGAGAGGAAAATGAAATAGACTGGAGAAGAAATCTTCCAAAAAGTCATTTCTCGGACATTTATAGCCCTTCTGCACAGTCTTCAATAATGTAAAATCCACCCATTAACAATCATTGAGTCTCTCACTAAGAGACCGACTGATTTTAATCCAATCGAACCAGACTTGAATTTCAACCTTGTTCCATATCGTTTCTAATTTTTCCTATTTTTCCAGTAGAGACTGATAGTTTTCGGTCATTTTCAATTTAAACACTAAAGTTCCTAGTTTTTGGGTTTAAAGGATTTTGGATGTGACAACTCTCCCACTCTAAAAGAAATTTCATCCTCAAAATTTCCTTTTTCTCTCAACAGTAGGGGCAATTTTAGTGAAACTATTTCTTATTCTTATCGATATAAAGCTTCTGTAGACTTCAACTTTTGTTCTTAACAAGAACCTTCAGCTTCGTTTTTCTTTCATACGTTTGGTTTATCCTTGCTTTGCCTACTCTATGGGTTTCTTTAACGCTTAACGAGTCGCAATATCAACTTATTGGTAGGTGTCTGGTCGATCTAACCTTAAATATATTTTGGGTAATAACTTCTCTTAAATCCCAATTTTTGGCTAATGCTCGATGGTGAGCACCGGTTGACTAACATATTCTTGTTCTTGATTCTGGTGGATAGTTCTTCGATCTTTAGATTTATTTGTATGCTAACCCTGCCCATCTGATAGGCCAGTTCCTTACTTGACATAGGGCAGCTAAGCTCGTTTATGAAACATTTTCATCTCTATTTTTGATGGAATACTGGAGCTACTACTTTGATCCAGAGGTCTACTCCAATAGCATCCATGGCTTATCAATCCTACTCGAATAAGGCTATCATTAAACAAACTTATATCTAATTCCACTTTTATGAAGATTACACCCCAATGGTTAATAGTTGGCAGACAATCCCACCTTGGGAATCTTAAAGAATTTCCTCATTTCTTATGCCAATAGGTGTTCTCCATACATTGGTATTTTCAAACGGCTACTTACCATTCATTAAATTTTAGTGACTCCCCTTACAAGCTCTTGGGTTATAAATTTACCAGAACATCGAGAGGGAAGTTCATAAGCCTACCATCCTTTGACTCAATAATTTTTTTTATTATCTTCCACCTCATTTCTCCCTATCTTCCTTTTTCCTAGTCCATATACATTCTTGGGGTGTAGTTCTCTCATTATTCTAGTGTTAAGATCTAAAAAACAACCCCTTAATTATTTCTTTCCTTGGTGGTCCACTGATCAAATTCTCAATAGAGAGCACATGTGAAACAATAACTCCTAACTTACGGGTATACACTCACCAAATACAATATGGTGGTTGAGTTACCTTATTGGGAAGTTTGTTTTCCCAACCTCACATTTTTTCTCGGTATAGGTAAAAAGAAAGGTCATCTTGGAAATTCCAGTGACTACTTCGTTTTTCCTTGGAGGATATGTTTTACCATAGGAGATTACATGTCTCTATCTTCAGTCAACCTAGAACAAGACAGGTTTTTGCCTCAAAAATTAGGGAAGTTTCTTCCTTGAACTTTCCAGTTTCTACCTCAGGTTTGGCTCATCATGATTCCAACTGTAACACCGTGAGGAAACCATGTCAGCATCACTTACTACACCACCACATCAGCCCTGGTGTTCCTTCCAACCTTCAACAAGGTGGCTACATTTTTTTCAGCCCTTCAAAGTGTCACTCAATCTGGCAGACTACATCGCATACAACTCCTTAGATTCATAGGAAGCTGTAACACCCTATACCTGATCCGATTTACTAGATCTAGATATAGGATGTCACATTACAAAAATACTTAACAAAATTTTTCAACGGGGAAAATCATTCTGGAAATACTTCTTAGTTATTTATACACTTTCTAAGTCAAAAGATTTTAGGAGAGACGTTTACTAAATACAATAAATTCTTGAAAGTAGTTTAATATGTTACAACTTAAAACTTCGTTAAAACCAACTTAATCATGGTGTAGAGTATTGTATGCCTTATATCCAAATATACCCTTATGTATGCATAATATCACCTTTTGAGCTGCCAACTTGGCACATTCTTGGCTTGGCCCCTTTTGCCACACTATTTTAATTCCAAGTCCTACATAACAAATAGACGCCTGTAAGTTCAATGAAATTTAGTGAGTTTCAACCAATATTACCTTTAAACGATGTTGTTGAATTCCTCAACTCAAGGATTTTGGGCTTTTTTAGACCTTGGCAAATACTTTTCTAATTTCTGGAGGATAACTATATGCCAATATCTACACTTAACCTCTTTATACACACTTCATCCAATGAGTGAATCACAAGCTTTGATAAGTTACTTATTTAAATTATATAAGCTTACTAAGTATTTTATATACTTGCTCGTGTTACTAATTTTCTGTATATTTTGGATGTCTGGGAGTTGTTGATAGGATCAACGAGAAGCATACACCTTTCATCTCCCAATTCAGTAGACTTTTTTTGAGCTTGGTTATTTGTGTCATCTACTTAGGAGAGTTAGTTATTGAAATGTTAAGCTTGTGTTTTTGGTTCCGCACTTTCGAATGTATATAAATATAAGAATATATGCATATGGTAAGTTAACATATAGATGATAATGGCAAAGACATGAATGGCATTAGGTATTTGTTTAGATGATAACATAAAATAGTAATGGACTTTGGTTATGTAAGGTAAATGTTTACATTTTTTGTAATTGAGTTGTGTTATAAAATGGTTAAAGGCAGTGGTAATTATGGTTTGTTTTGCGTGATGAAATTAGTATAAAGTTTTAGGCCATATGTTGAACTTTTCCTATTGATATTCTTGTTAAAGAAATGATGGTTGCATATGAATGTTTAGGTATGATTAACTTGTCAAAAATGGCAAAGTTTACGTGTTGTTTAATGATTGAATTGTTGGGCTAATGAGGGCATATTAGTTGCTTGTTTGAATGATTACTAAATTTATTTTTTGGTCTTCTAATGTGCATATTTATAGTAGATTTAAATTGTGTTAAATGGAATTATATGTCATTTGGTATTAATGGTATGCAAATTGCTTAAAAAAGGTCATTTATGCTGCACACGGGCTACCACACAGACATGTGAGACAAACGGGTGGTTGACACAGCCGTGCGAGCTACACATTTAGGGTGATTTTTCGTTCACATGGCCACAGTGAGTTACACGACTTGGCCACACGCGTAACAACTTATTTTTCAGTGGTGTCTGAAATAGTGGTTTCGGGACGACAAATCTAATTTGTGAGTCCATAAATATTATTATTTAATATTTACAAGTCAAATATGATATTATATAGAATTTTGATATGATAATTTTTACTAGTTAAATGATTAGCTAAAGTCAAATGGTTTTAAAAAATGAGGTATCTGGACCATGTTTTTGTAGATCAAGCTCATAAATATTTTTATTAAATATTTTACTATATAGGTGTATTGAATTTTGGTCTAGAAATTTTCATGTTTGATAGGTAAATTAAAGAAAAACGACTAAATCGTAAAAACTACAAAAGTTTATCACTATAAGTTTAAAGGTGTAAATTGGGTATTAAAGCATATGTGAATGGTTTTATATGGCAATTTAGCCACGTTTATATTAGTTTCCGGTTGACATATATGATTAATTAAGTTTTATAATTAAAAATGTTAATTAAATTAATGTGAAAATATTATAATAATAAAACAAAAGTGAAAAACATCTATCTTTTTCATTTCTTCATTTAACAACCAAAAACACCATTAACAAACCTAGGGGAAGCTTCAACCTTTCTTATTTTCTTGTATGTATGTCCATTTTAACTAGTTTTTCATGAATTTTATGTTTTTTGATATCATTGTAGCTTAATCTAGCTAGGCTAGGGACTAATTTGTGATACTGTCAAAGTTTTTGAAACTTTCCATTGATTTTCTTGAAGCTTTTTAGTTGAAAACGGTTTAGTTTGAAGCTTGATGTTGAAATAGAACTATTTTGTAAAGTGATTTTGTAGGTTTTTAAGTTTAAGGACTAAATTGAAAGTATATAAAATTTAGTAAGGTTTTCTTGAAAATTTTTAGAATTAGAGGGTTGTATAGAGATGGCTAAAAATTTGACAGTATAGGTTTATTGGTTAATTATGAAAATAAGCTTGTTTTGATATTAGTGAATAAATTGAATAAAATGCAAAGGTTTAGGGAAATTGTGAAAAATATCAATAAATAAGTCATATGCATTAAATATATTATTATAAAGTATTTGGGCTGATAATTTAATAAATTACTAATTAGATCAAGATCTGGTAGATAATCATGGAAAAGAGAAATTTACTGATTAATCCCTAACATTGCAATTTTTGTTGTTTAGCTTTGGAAAGTTCATATGGTTTAGTTTAGTATAATTTGTAATATTATATTGATTTTTGAATTATGGATTGTTGAGTATGTTTATATACAATTAAATTGTTACAAATTGATACAAGGTGAGAAAGTGTTTGAATTGTAAAATGTTATACAATCTTGTGTATTGAGCCCAGATGAACATAGGATAGGACACAATTGGCATGCCAATAAGTTATTTTGTGCACTGTATTGGATTGACCTCTGATGAGATTATGATTCTTGACTTGTTATTATACACTAGATATATCGGAGTTTAGCATTTGTTACGGATTACCGAGTTATATTTACAGTGATTCTGGCGTGTTTTTGGGGCGGATGTAAAGCGTACGGGCTTGGCACTTGGTGTCTAAGCATGTTTCTGGAGGGATGTTAGCCTACAAGCTTGGCACTTGGAGCCCAAGTGTGTTCTTGGTTAGATTGTTTGGGTTGAGCTTTTTGGTGTGGTTTGGGCGGTTAATCGAGTATCCCTATATGTTTATATCATTCATTAGGCAGATTTTCAATGGTTAAATGACATGTTGATGACATGTATTTGATATTTGATTATTAGGCCTTGTTGATGGCTTGCATATGTTTCCTAATTTCTGATATTATATCATGATTTATTATTGAGTGATATTATACAAATAAGATGATTAAATGACTTATGTGTATGGAAGTCACCTTTTGAATGGTTGTGGTTGATAGAGTTAATGTTAGCTAATGATTTTGTTAATTTATTAAACTATGATTATACGATAAATTATATCATTTCAATCTATGAACTTACTAAGCTCTTTGAAGCTTACTCGTTTCATTTTTCCCTGCATTCTTGTAGATATCACTTTCTGGAATCGAGCGATTGGATCAACTTGAAGATCACACTATCCATCTTCTTTTTGGCAGACTTTGAAACTATTCTAATTAGTTTTGTGGCATGTAATATGAGTGTTTGAAATATGTACATATGTGTTGATGTAAGCATATATGTTTTGTGTTAGTTCAAGTTATGTATATGGATTTGTTGGATAAATGATAAAGTTGTTAATGATTCATGCAGGAAAACTTGAGTGTGGATTATGAGTGGTAGGTGATGAAATGAGATGAAATGTTGACATATATGTGACTTGTGATAAAAATGAATAATTACTGATGGCTTGCTTAGATGTTGTGGTATTATTGATTGAATGTGGGATTTGAATGTCATGAAATGTTACTTGCATTGATTATTTTGATAGTAAATGGTATAATGGATGTGATTTGGTTTATGAACATTATTAAGTGTAGGATATTATGTGCAATTGTTACTTTGCATGATCTTTTTTTGTTATGTTTGAATTTGGTTAGAAATGACATTGGATGATAGGTTTGAATGTTGTTTGTGATGGTGCCTTATGGCATATTGGTTAGAACTAGGTAAATGGCGTGTTTTGCTATGTTTTTGTGTGTTTGAATAAGTTTATTGAATGATTAATGGTATATTTGTTGTATAAGATACCATAATGTTTATAAGGTTGTGTTTTAAGGTGATATATGTGTATGTATGTATCCTTAAAAGTGGTATGTGATTTGAGCATGAATTGAACTTTTAAATTTATAATTTGGTCATTTTTCATGCTCAAACTTAACTCTTTGTATCTTAAGGCTTGGTTTAAGCCCTTTTTGGGCACGTATACATGATCATTGATTGAATATATATATTAATGATTGTTTTTAATTGTATTTCAAATTGAATTAGCAAGTGTTTATCATGTTGTTTACCGTAGCATCTCGTAACCCTAATTTGGCAATGGAGATGGGTGAGGGGTGTTACATTTTCTGGTATGAAAGCTACGATTTAGTTTGTTCTCGGGCTGAACGTAGTGTGTCTAGAGTCAAGAAGTTACATGCTACATAAACCTACGATAGTGTGATATTATTTGATCTGATCTACCATCATTTTCTTATAGATTTAAAGAATGTTGGTAGATTCTGATTGTGCTGAGATTAATGAAGTAAATAGTAATGTCCCGGCTTCTGAGTAGGAAGTAAGTCATAGTCTACCAATTCTGCAATTGTCTGAAAGTGAAGTAAAAAATGTCTTTTTTGGCCTAATGGGCCAGTGGATCTCGGAGTTCATGTGAGCCAATCCTACAGCTCAGCAACCTCTACCCCCTATTGTGCCTCATGTGGCACCCCATGTCGTCAAATGACAGAAATGATTTGGCGGCCTCCTATCGATAAAATAATAAAGTGTAGTGCTGGAGAGTTCAGAGGTAAAACCGATGATGATCTAGCTAGGGCTGAGTACTGGCTTAAAAATATTCAATGAGTTTTCGACAAAATGGCATGTTCCCTTGATGATTATCTTAAATGTGTCATGTCTTTTCTTAAAGATGAGGCTTATAACTGATGGTCGACATTAACAGTAGTGGTATCGAGGGACAGAGTAAACTAGGATTTCTTCAGATCCGAGGTCAGAAAGAAATATGTCAGTAAATGATACTTGGACTGGAAAAAGAAATAATCGCTTGAATTGAAACAGGAAGTAAATCCGTAGCTGAATACAAGTGAGAATTTTTGAAGCTTAGTAAATATTCTCAGGAAATGGCGTCAACTGAAGAAGAAATTTGCATTCATTTTGAATATGGGTTAAATGATGAAATTAAAATATTGGTTGGTGCGATGGAACTGCGAGAGTTTGTGGTGTTATCAATTCGGGCACAGAAGATGGAAGAAATTTGTAATAATAAGAAACAGAATGAAAGAAAAGCTAGGGATTCTAGTAAAAGGAGTTTCTCTAGACCTTTTTTTGCTTCCCCGTCAAAGAAATCAAAGGAAGTTTTTAGTTGTTTCACTTTACAGGTTTTTGGGTAGAAACAAATCAAGACAACATGATTCGAGATCTCGTGATATACCTACTAATAGTGTGGATAGTGTCCGTAATGCTCTAAGACTTGTGTGTGAACATTGTGGAAAACTACATGCTGGTGAATGTAGAACCAAGTTAGGTGCTTGTTTCATATGTGGATCAACAAATCATTTTCTACGAATTGTCTAAGAAAAGTGGGGAACATTGATGAGCGGAGTGTTTAATAGTTGTCTACGCTGTAGAAAGGTAGACGTCCTGGTCAAAGCAGTAATATTGGAGCTAATTGAAATGAAGTAAAATTTTTGAAATGAAGTGATTTCATTTCGAAGCTTGGCTGTCAAAGATGGAGGAAATTATTTCATTAGGAAACGTTCAACCAACTCTTACCATGAAGTTACAGAACAGGACGGTAGGGAGCTAAACCATGCTCATGCTCTATCTCTTAAGGAGTATGGAAATAATCTCAGTCTTCATGCGTCCTTGGTCACCCCAACTAATCAAAGAAAACCTAAAATAAATAATCTCAATCTCAATCGCGAATCCACAAAGTTTGAATGCTTTCCACAATTCAAATCTCTTAAGAACAATGAAGAACAACCGAAATAAATTCTAAAACCTAAAAATGAAAGAAAACTTAAACTAAATTTACTAAAGAAAATCTAGGCTAAGTGAATGATCCCATAACATGTGCCAAAGGAGCCTATTTATAGATTTTAGGGGCCTCATCCTTAACCCTAGGTTAGCTGACGTCCTCGAGCTTTAAGTTTGATTGTGTAACCAAAACGCCCCTTAAATTGTGTTTTATCCCATCCAGAGTTGATGCCGCGACACACCAGGACCTGTGTTGAGACATAGTAGTCACTGTACTCCTCTTGGAATATCTACAAGGGTGTGTCGCAACACCCTTATGCTGTTTCACGACATTGAAAGCAGTCTTGAGCTTTCGTCTTTCTCCTCCCAATATTGCGACATCAAACATCCTATGTTGCGGCATAGTGACTAGTATCGGTTTATTACACCTTGTAAAAGTCTCCTTTACACTAAAAAATTGCATTAGCTCTCCCTTAGGCCTCATTCAGCCCCTAAGGTCAATAAAAGACTCAATTTGCACATTTTATTGAATATAAATAAAATTAAGAAAATTTAACTAAAACATAACGAAAATGCTCTTATTAAAGCTCCTTAAATGTGAAAACTAGTTTAATTTACTACATCAAATTACAACAAATCATGTACACAGTTGTTATTAAATAATAAGTAAGCAAAAGAGTTATCGTCTCCACAGGGACTGTATTTGTTAATCAAATAATTTCAAAATTATGAATTTACAAGTTGGTTAACTAGATGTGGATTAACCTAAATTTAGATGAGATGTAATAAAATGCAGGGTGATGGTTTAGCAGCAATTTCACAAGTTCAACAACAATAACATGAATAAGCTAGAATAATTACAACATTTGACTCAATTCATTTTTCATCATTCTTAACAATGTTTCTGAAAAATCCATGGCAACTCGATCATTCATTAACTTAGAATCTGATATAAGTTCAATCGAATCTTATACTTAAAAAAATATGCATAAATCAATGTCATAATTTAACTAAGGATTCCTTAGAATTTATGTGAAGTAATAGGGATGGATTAGGTTTGAAACAATTTAATCACAAAAACCAAAATTTATGCAAGGTAATAAGTTCTCTTAGTCTATTATGAACTTCTAATTTATTCTGATTAGGTTATAAATAAGCATGCACCTTCCGTAAGCATGCACCTTCCAATTATTGTGACTATTAATCGCCATATGGTTAGGATTGATCAACTAATTCTAAAGCATCCAAACATATTTTAATGCATAAAATACATAAAAGATTTTAATTAGAAGCATGAACAACTATGGTACATAACATCACTAACATGAATCAAATGAACTTTATCAAATTAATGTATTCTAGCAAAAAAAAAATTAAGTTATCATTGTTAATGGAAACAGATCAAAAAAATTTGCAAACATGTTGAATAACTAAGAGAAAAATTAAATAATAGGAAAGAAGAAACTCTTGATGATTTATACGATTCTCCGAAGACTGATCGTGGTGGCTTCCTCCAACTTTGTGATTACTCCTCAATGTGGCTGGCCAAGAGAGATTTTATCAAGGAAAATGCAAGCTAAAAGGATGAGGAGAAATAGAGGGTGTATGCATGGAAGAGATGGGAGAAAGATGAGAGGAATGTGCTTTGAGGGATGATTTGAAATGGGAAATGAAAGGTGTTGTTTACAGTAGAGGAATGGCTAGGGAGTTTGTTAAAAATTGCATAGATATCCCTTGAATTTCTCCCTTTCTTGACCGGCCATGAATTGTGGAGGAAAAGGTTCATGGTTGGTTGATTCATGCATGATTTCATGCATGAATCATGCAAGGGGTTGGACGGTTTCTTGGGTATTAGTTGGGAGCTGATATCTAATATTTTCACTAGTGCAGGTACCTCCAAATTAATTATCTCAAAGCTAATTTAGGCTGCTCTTGATGCCTTATTCGAATTGGACTACTTTCCCCCTTACTTGGACGGTTTTGTAACCCACATAATTATCAGACTTGCTCGTCTCAATAAGACAACTTTCAACTGGATCAAATTGACTTCTCTCGACTCAAATTATTGCCTTTGTTGTCCAATTGAGGTGGAGTATAACTCATGTCCATGTATGATTTAAATAAGCTCCTATAGTTATGAATTTAATGGTCTCACTACAACAATTAAAACACATAAATTACTATGTAACATAGGATAGTTAAATTATGAGAAATTTAATACATAAATTCATAAAATTGCATGCTTTACTAAATTTATGCCCATTGTCTCAATATGAACAAAAATCACCCAATTAAATATCCAAATAGTCAGGATTAACATATATTGTAAGTGAAAAGGTGATATAAATAGCTATAAAAAATCTATATAATTTAGAGTTTATACACCCCCAAACTTAATCCATTGCTCGTCTCGAGTAATGTTTCACGCAAACCAAAAGTTCAGGGCAATCTTGTGCAAAATTTACATCGGATAAAATTTTCACATAATCATGCTACAACAAATTTTATGCTCACAAACTCTTCTTGCTGATAAGTTGCTTATATGCAATGTATAATTTCAAATTTCCATATCAAGTAAAAGAAGATGTTAGCAATAATCATAATTCGTATGTTTTTCAAAGTAATACATAAATCTTACCATTTAATTATTCTTCCTTATTGTTTATTTAGCAAAGCAATCTTAAGGTTTAATAGTGGTCTTCATATGTTTAAATTAGTAATTTCTCTCCACTAATGTAGTTGACATAATGATCGAAATCAATAGGTCTTTCATAGGGTTGTAATGGGGCTAGGCTCAAGGTAAGGATTAAGAGCAGTGATTTTTAGGCTCAAATAACCTTAAACTTGCCTTGGACCTTGCGCATCACAATTCACCTTTCTCCTTATGGTTAACACCCCCGAACTTAATTTTGAAGCTCATATTTCTCATCACATGATCATACATTTCATCATACATCATTTGATCAATTTTTTCAACATTTGATTTTTTTAGTCACATTGAATACCTTCTTTTGACTTCTCCCCAAAATTTTTTCATGAAAGCAAGTAGATTTTGATGCAAAAATTACGATAAAATTAATGAAAAGATAGTAAATTGGCTTATGATGTAAGTAGATAAAATAAATACACCATATAGCTCAAATTAAGGTTTTAGGGGTTAATTTTGATTACGGTAAGCTTGAAAGGCTCAACCGGTCCAAACAAAATGTGCCTATGTCATTTTAAAATTCTTATATCTCGTAGGTTTCGCCTCAAGAAAGTTACTAAACCAATTCTAAAGAGTTAAACCTTTATACATGTCTAATTCAAAGAGAAAAAAAGTCATGGCAAAATTTCGCATAGAACTTATAAAACATAACTAAATCAAAAAAAACTTGAACAAAAATTAGCAATTATGATTTCATATGGGCTAACTTATAAACTAAAATTTTCTCTGAGCACTTATTTATTTTAGCATACTTATGTGTGAAATTTGAAAAAAAAAAATATAAACATACAAGATTGGCCCTTACCCACCTTTACAAAAAATGTTCTCATTGCAAAGTAACAAAGTAGTGAATAAAAACTGTACACCAGGTAGGACTCAAAAAAGAGATGTCAGTCATAAAGATTGCTTAAGTACAAAGTGTTTCTTGAAAAATCCAATCCTTAGACGTGTACATTCACATTCCTACACTATTATGTTCTTTACTAGAGAACAATATTAATGGAAGAGCATTGTCTGTGTTTATTCATGAATTGCAATTTATTTAACTTTATTATGCACAAAATGTAAAATAGCAAGAAAGAGAGAAAAAAGACAAAAAATATAAAATATAAAATAACGATAGGGAAATGTTAAGAGAAATCCCTCATTTTATTTAAAATTATCACTAAATGAGAAAGCGTCAAAGGGCCATCTGTCTTACCAACCGTACTCATCTAGGAAGTTATCATATTGTTTCCCAACAAATTTTTCTAACATTTGATTTGGGAAAGAAAACCAGAAATGATCTTTTCTGGTGGCTTTGTTTAACTTCCTGTAATACATGGAAATCCTCTAACTTGTAACTCGAATATCTACAATAATCTACACAATACCCTTTTTGTGCCTTTCCAATACTACAAGTGACTCCTCTTCTTGGTTCCTGATGAACTCAACTGAAATCATGATAGGTGAAGTAGAAGATAGACCTAAATAATCATATTTCAAATGAGGATTGAAAATCTTATGTTCGAATTTAGCTAGCTCTTTAATCAGCACTTTTGGTTGTGTGTACTCCCGAGATGATAACTCTAATGATTCGAGTGGATCTTCCTAAGTGAATCCCTTCAAATTTGCTTCTAGAAAAGCCAAACGTCCATTGTCTTTATCATCACTTGGTTGATCCACTAGTAGAATACATTCTAATGGGTCGTCTAGAGAACTGAGTTCCAATTTTGTAGAAGCCGGTGATTCTATCTTAGAGATAGAAAAGTAATCTTCAACTACTTTTGAGGATTTCATAGCATTGAAGTCTTTAGAATTCACCTTATCATTCAAAATTTCTTTAAATTGAGTATCCTACTGTTGCTTGAGCGTTTTTGGGTAAGGAGGTGGTAGAACCTTGGCTTGAATTGGACAGTCCTTATGGGTAATGTTTATTCATCTCACGAAGGTGTTAGCTTATCAAAATTAACTAGTTTATGGTTTACCATATCATATTTTGCAAGATTTGGCTTTTAAGGAGAAGGATTTTCAACTCTTGGTTGAACTTCCTCCTTGTCAGTAGGCCCATCTTTGACCTAAGCTACCTTAGGCTCTAACATATTCCCACTCCGTATGTGAAAACTTTGCTATATTCTTTACTCGAAAATCTTTAAATTTTGATATTTCAAGGCAAAACTCATTGCAGTCTATTTCAGGGTTTAGAGGGTACTTGACCCACTTGATTCTCTAAATTCCTCAACGTTGCTGCTTGGCCTTGGATCAGTGTATCATTCTTCACAATGTATGCTTTTAACAAGTTCTCCAAACCATTGTAAGATTCAGCTTGCGGTGGTCTTTGAACTTGTTGAGTAAACTTTGGTGGTTGATTCAGTAGACAGACCTATTGGAGAATATGTAGTGCTAATCTTGGATGATTTGAATCCAGGGATTTTCAGGCTACATATTCAAGCTCAATATTTTGAGTTGAAACCAATGATGTTTCAAATGCTACAAACAGTAGGACAGTTCAGTGGATTACCTACTAAAGATCTGAGGCTATATTTAAGACTCTTTTTGGAGGTCTATGATTCATTCATGCAGCAGGCTGTACCTGAATATGGTCTCAGACTCAAGCTATTTTCTTACTCATTGCGAGATCAAGCTAGAGCATTGTTGAATAATTTTTCGTCAGGAATGGTGGCATCTTGCAATGATCTTTGTCAAAGGTTTTTGTTGCGATATAACCCTCCAAACATAAATGTCAAATTGAAGAACTATATTACATCTTTTTGGCAATCTGACAATAAGACATTGTATGAAGCTTGGGAATGATTCAAGGAATTGATCAGAAAATTCTCGATGCATGGTTTCCAACATTGGACACAAATGGAAATTTTTTATAATGGTATGAATGCACATACACAAATGGTAGTTGATGCATCTGCCAATGGGACTTTGCTAGATAAATCATATAATGAGGCATATGAGATTCTGGAACGGATAGCTAACAATGATTATCAATATTTGACTACAAGAGTGGATACTTGTAGAAGAGTTGTTGGAGCTATGGAGCTTGATGCGATCACTTTATTAACAACTCAGGTGTCATCCCTAACTAATATGATTAAAACATTGAAGAGACCAACTGTAGTGCAGGAAATAAAAGTAGCAAAATTAACATGTGTTTATTGTGGGGAAGATCATGTTTTTGATGAATGCCCATTGAACTCAGCTTCAGTATCTTACATTGGAAATTTCAATCGAAACAATAACCCATATTCCCATAGAAGGAACATCCTAATTTTAGTTTGAGTAATCAAGGAGTGGGGAATTCCAGTAATGCTGTTCGATAGAATGTCACAAGTGCACCACCTGGATACAGTCAACCTATGCCACGGAAAAAAGGTTTAGCAAAGTTCATCATCATCTTCATCTATGGAAGATCTATAATGGAATACATGGTCAAGAATGATGCTATAATATCGAATGGCTTGTTGCTGGAATAATCTATCCTATTTTTGTTAGTTCGTGGGTGAGCCCTGCTCAATTTGTACCTAAGATAGGGGGTGTTACTGTGGTTAGCAATGATAACAACGAACTTATTCTAAATCATACTATCACATGATGGAGAGTTTCGAAAGCCCAACAAAGCAACCAAGAAGGACCATTTTCCTTGGCATTCATCGATCAAATGTTATATAGATTAGCGGAAAAGCTTTTTATTGTTTTTTGGATGGTAATTCCAGGTATAACCAGATTGCCATAGCTCCTATTGACCAAGAAAAGACTACATTCACATGTCCTTTTGGGGGTGTGGAAACACGAAAATATATAGAATTTTTCATGCCTTTTTTAACTTAAATTCATGTAGTTTCATAGTAATTCTTGTAAAAAAAATATAATATAATTATAAAATAATTAAATTGTACTTAAATTATTAATATATTGAATTTTAATTAATTTTATAATAAATTTTCATAAATTTTGATTTATTTTCGACAAATTTGCACAAAGGGTTAAAATTGATTTGATAGACACTACTAGAAGCATAAAATCGGGAAGCAATTTTTGAAGCATTGAGGTGAATTAATTTTTTAGCCTAAAATGATCCAAATTATGAATATTAATATATAATATAATTAATTTTAATTTTTATCCAATTTATTTTAGGACTAAATAATTATTATTAGTTGTATTGTGGAGAGGTGGCCCAGTTGTGCTAATACAAGAGACTGATCCAACCAAGCAATCGGACTGCCCAAAATCATCTGACATGCTGATCCAATCAATTCAAATTAGTTGATTTATTTACTTGCAAATCAGCCCTTGAAGTCTCGTTGAAATCGCATTCAAACCCCTCCACTATCTGTGCTTTTAAAGATTTGCCCCAAGCTAAATTTACAAAGTTTGAAACATTAAAAATTTGCCACATGGCTGCTGATTTTTTGCTATTTTTAGCAGCCAATCCCACATATAAATACCCCCTTTCACCTATTCATTCAACACATCTTTCATTCCATACCTGTCTCTCCCTTTCACTCACTTTCTTTTCTTTGTTTCTCATTTTTTTCATTTATATTTCCTTGTTGATTTCCCTGTTGGAAAGGAGCCCTTCAACCACCTTTGGTAGCAATATTCAAGTGCTTATAGAAGCTACAGAACAAAAAGAAGGAGCAAAGAAGGAGAGGAGCAAACTAGTCTAGCTTCGGAGAAACACGGGATTTGATTCTAGTTTCTTATCCTTTAACTTTTATTGTTGTTGTTATGAACATGTCTATGAATATTTGTTATGTTGTTATTCTAAATTTAATTAACATGACTTAAATTTAATTCGTGTTAGGTTGATTGCATTTCGTCTACTTTTATTATTGTTGTATTTCGTGCTTCTGTCCAAGTTGAAGAATCACAAAACAAATTCCATTGTGAAAAAGTCAAAGTGAGATACGATAGCATCTTTAAAAATCACCAAATGCTCCATGAAAAAAAACTTTACACTGAAAGAAAGAAACTTTATCAATTTCATGGCGTGCATTTGAAAAATTGTTAAAGCTCTCAGTTGGGAGTTGTTTTGTGAGAAAAGACCTAGTGCAGATGAAGAGTTAGTTTGTGAATTTTATGTGAAATTGACCTCAAGCAAATTAACAGAAGTTTCTTTGACTTACCTGATTTTGAAGAAAATGAATATTCTTCCTTGATGAGAAATATTGAGGCCAAAAAACTACAAGAAATTCTCGAGGAATTTACAGTTCTGGGTTCTAAGTGGACTGTGTCAAAGCATGGAACTCAAACTTGTCGTAAAGAATATTTGACACCACTAGCGAATGTATGGTTCTATTTCATTCAGTTCAGCCTTATGCCTATTTCACATGGAACCACAATTTCATCAGAGTGAATGGTCTTTTTATACTCAATTTTAACGACAAAGACCATTAATGTTGAAAAAATCATTCTGAGAGAAATGCAAAATTGTGCCGCTAGACATTCTGGCCCAGCTTACTTTCTTTTTACGATAACAATTTTGTGCTTGAAAGCTAAAATTCTTACAAACATAAAGAAGAAAGGTTATAGCCAGGGCACAATCATAGATTGGGACCCCTACTGAATAACCGGAGATTCTGTTCTGCAGCAACGAGTTGAATTGAGCGAGGATCCCAAAGAAAAAGAAGAAGATACCACAGAGATCGAACCAATAACCGAACCTGACATGGCAACCTCAACATTAAGAACTCAATTGCCTCGCCTAGATCTTCGTGATGAGCTGTCAAAGTTGATGGACATAGTGCAACAAATACAGTGGCAGCAACAAGCTTACTGGATATATTCAAAAATACGAAATGACTCAATGAGAAGTGCTCTTACAAAAATATTTAATGACTCGTTTATTTTTGTGCATGAGTTTCAAGATTTTATATTTGAACCATGGAGTCTAATATTGAAGAGGCGACGAAGTGATTCATGAAAAAACAAAAAGGATGGAGCAAAAGATGATTTAGATTTTGAGGGATCTACAAACAAATAAAAATGGGGGATCTTTACTTTATATTCTTTTCTTTCTTAGGATACTTAAATTTTTTAGGATTCAGTTTTATTAGGATTTTTATTTCTTGCATAATAATATAAGAGGTGGAAATCATGAATAAAAATGAACATGTTGCAAAATAAGAAGTGTGACAATAGATATGTACATGTCTAGGATTGGATCTAGAGAAAGCTTGCTACTTAAGCAGTCAAATTGACTCACCTCCTCTTTTCTAAAATCCTACGTGGTGTATAGTATCTATTCACTTCCAACAATGAGAACATTGTTCATCTTAAGTAGGGGGACTGAAAAATTGAAATTATTTCCTCTTAGAATAAATTTTTCTTTTAATTATGGTTAGGTTATATTTTCTTCAAAAACTTGAAATTTTGTTAATTATGCTAAACTTCAGTATAAATAAAGTTATATTATTTCAATAATTGTTATGTTAGCTGAATTATAACATAAATGTACTCTTAATAAAGTATGTAAATCATACCATAACATTTTTAGTCCCTTAGGAAAGCTAGGCATGCTTGAAAGTTTAAGTCTCTAGAATTGACTCAATAATTTCTTGAGGGGAAATCCTAGGTGTCGAAACCATTTTTTATTTTTTTTAAAAAAAACAAAAATTAGTTTTCGATAAAGATTGGAAAAATTGGGAGTCGCCACCAATCTTTTATTAAGGTGTGATTGGGTCACCTAAAAACGACTTTAGTCTACGAATTTTAGAAAAATGGGTCCGGGAGTCGGTTATGTATGAGGAAGGATTAGCACCCTCATTTCGCCCAAAAATTGGTACCTAGTTTAGTTAATTAATATCTTAGTGTCGAAAATTTGAAAAATATAATCCTTAGCAAAAACTCTTAAACGTTACGCATTAAGACCCTTATCATTTCAGAGAAAGAAAATGATACACCCAATGCGTTAGGGCACGACATTCTAATTTCCCAAAAAAAGAATTAGGCCAGAATTCTCATGTAATAAAAATTTAGAAGAATATCCATTTATTCAAGATTTAAGAACTCGCAGCCCAATACCTTAGGGCACAATTCCTCTAAAATCCCAAACTCGGAATATTTCCTTTATTTATTTTTTAAAAAAAATTTATTTCGAGATATCAATGCGTCACATCCAATACGTTAGGACACAACGTGTTGAATTCCCAATAATGAGTTCTTATTTTTTTGATGAAAGAGAAATGCTCGATTGTTAGATTTAACGAAGAAAATCGGAACCCAATACGTTAGGGCTCAATTTCCTTGAAAATCCTAAATACGAGCATTATCTCAATTTTGAAAATTTTCTATTTTTAAATTTGAGTAAAAGATGATGTAACGTTATATTATATGTGCAAATATCGTGATAACAAATACAATAGCAATAAATACAATGATAATAATTTTAACGATGGCATAGAAATAATATGAACAAATAAATAAATGGAACTAAAAAACAATAATCCATGACATGCCAAAATGCCAAATGAATAAATAAATGAATTTAAATACAATTAAATAGAAAATGAAGAAAGCGACCAAAATAAATAAAGAATCGAAGGTATATAATATACACGTTGAAATTATGAAGCTTAAAAATATACATATGATTTACATATAAAATATATATAATATTTATATTATCAAAATAAGTAAAATATGTGTATATATATAAATATGAGAAAAATATTAGTTTGAAAAAAATATATATAAATATGTGCAAAAATATATATGTATATGGATTTTTTTAAAAAAAAATTACATATGAAAATTGTGAAAAATATATAAAAGCTATTAAAATTAATTAATCTTAAAAAAGACTAAATTGAACTGCAAATAAAAAAAACTGGGGAAATCCGTAAATAAATAAAGTCTGGAGGACTAAATTAAACGCGCGAATTACATAGAGGGGCTGGAAGGGAAATTTTCCCTTCTCCTCTAAAACGACACCGTTCAAAAGGGTTAAATTGAAATTTAAAATAAATTAAAGGACGAATTTTAAAAAACAAAAAAACCTAATTGGAAATATATTAAAAGGCGGAGGGCCAAAAGCGCAATTTGCCCCTCCGCATGAAAAACACGCGGATCCTAGGCTGGGTCGAGTCGGATTCAGGTTAACCTAGGTTCAAAACGACACAGTTTTGAAGGGTTATTTAAGCCACTTACCCTTCCCAAAATTTCATTTTAAGCCTCATTTTAAAAAAAAACCTACAAAAAAGCTCTCCCCTCTACCCAGAAGTCCAACCTAGGTCCGGTCATGGGCCAGTCACCGGCCACCGCCCTGGCCGCGGATCTCCAGAGCCGGCACCACCGTCTGCGGTGGCCGAAAAAAAGAAAAATTCCACAGTCGGTCTATTTGACATTTTTAAACTCCGATCTAAATTTGAAGTTTCTAGAAAACCCTCAGAAAACGCGAATGAAGCACGAAACCTTTCAGTTTTCGACCACCGATCCTCGGAGTCGGTCCTCCTACGGCATCGTCTTAAAAGCAAATAGGTTGTTTCCTTCCCTTTTTTACTTTTATGTTATTCGTTTGTAAAAAAAAGACATAACGATAAAAAATAAAAAAATATAAATATCAACCTTTTAATCGATTTTTTTCTCTCTGTATTGAACCTTTTTGTTTGCTGCAAAAATAATAGCTAGCTTTTTATTGATTTCTTCAAAATTAGTCCTTTGTTACAGTGTATTGGTGGCTTTTTTATAGCTGAATGAAGCAATTAAAAGAAGAAACAAAATATGTTTTCTTTTGATTTGTGAATCTTTGATTCTTTCTTTTTTTTGTTTTTCCTTGATGCACAGGTGAAGATCCACGGAGAGTCAGAGGGCTGCGGCGTGAGATGTTGCTGTTGCTAGGGTTCCAGAAACTGTTCTCGCCATTTGGGCTAAACTGTAATTGGGCTTCAGGTTCGGGTCATTTATTTTAGGCCTATTTCTCTATAATTGGGCTTGGGTTTTGGGCCCGTTTTGTTGTAAAAGGACCATTTATTTTTTTCATGTAAGCCGAGTAAAATTGAGGTATTACAGCTGCCCCTCTTTGCTCGTTATCGTGTAATAGAAACGGAGCAAAGACTTTAAAAATACCCAATTTTGCCCAGTCGTGTTGGACTTTGATACTCTTCTTCTTCAAGTAGCCCCATTCTCTCCTATTGCATCTTCAGAAGTATAGGCATTAGTGCTTCAATCTACTCCTCTGTAACTTTAGGGAGATGAGACTAGATGTGATCTGCTCTCTGCAAATTCAGAGAGATAAGATCTAAGGTTTTAATCCGCTCCACTGCAACTTTAGGGAGATAGGATTATCGGCTTTAATCTGCTCCACTGCAACTTCAGTGAGATAAGATTTGCCATCTTCAGTCTGCTCCACTGCAACTTCAGGGAGATAAGACTTGCTTACTTAGTCTGCTGCACTGCAACTTCAGGGAGATAAGACTAGATGCGATCTACTCTCTGCAACTTCAGAGAGATAAGATCCAAGGTTTTAATCCACTCCACTGCAACTTCAGAAAGATAGGATTATCGGCTTTAACTTGCTCCACTGCAACTTCAGGGAGATAAGATTTGCCATCTTCAGTCTGCCTCATTGCCACTTCAGGAGAATAAGACTTGATGCGATCTGCTCTCTGCAAATTCAGAGAGATAAGATCCAAGGTTTTAATCCACTCCACTGCAACTTCAGGAAGATAGGATTATCGACTTTAACCTACTCCACTGCAACTTCAGGGAGATAAGATTTGCCATCTTCAGTCTGCCTCACTGCAACTTCAAGAGGATAAGACTTGCTTTCTTAGTTTGCTACACTGCAAGTTCAGGGAGATAAGACTAGATGCGATCTGCTCTCTACAACTTCAGAGAGATAAGATCCAAGGTTTTAATCCACCCCACTGCAACTTCAAGGAGATAGGATTACTGGCTACTAATCTGTTCTCTAGGGAACATGACCTGTAAAAATCTATTCTATGAACTTAATTATGCCTAGTGATTAGGATGTTATGATTAAATTCAATGCTCCTAACTAGACATGTATGAATGACATTTGAATGAATGCAGAATATCATTTTTCAAGAATTATCATTTCTTAAAGTTTATTAGGGTTTTTATTGCTGACGCCCTCTGCTTGGCTGTCATCCCCAAAGAAACACTTAATCAAATTGCCCCCATTGTGAACTTCAAAACTCAATCCATTAGGACGTAGAATTTGACCATCCTCCTTCCACTGTGACCCAATGGTAGGAAAATTTGACTCTTCTCAGTCCTCTCTTATTGTAATTTAAAGATGTAGATCATGAAACTCTTTTGCACCAATCCCAAGGTGTCATACCAAATGCTCATATACAAATGAAGAGTTTTCCTTCTACAGGGAATCTCTTCCTACTCCTTGGTAATTGAAGCTTTGTCCCCAATCAAGACTTCTTGTTGTCTCATTCAGTATTTAGATAACAAAGTCTGAAAGAACAGTCTTAATTTAGTCTTTTTCCTTCTTAGACTTTTAAACCTAGTGCGTTATAAACAAATAGTCCTGCTTCTGGTTACTAAACTATTTAGAAATTCCAAGAGTAATATGCAAAACTTCTTTTGTGAAATTTTTTAGTCCATTAATCATTATTCTAATGCAACATGCTTGCTCAAAGATCAAAATATTGACTAAAAATGAATTAATTTAAGGGATAACTATAGAAAAGGAATTTATTGATAGCAAGTGTAAAAGAAAAAAGTATTCAAGAACATCGAAGAATGAAGTATTTACAAGAAAAAAAAACTCGGTACAAGTTATATGAAGACTAGGTGCCTTGGATATCGCCGCTTGAACTTCTCCGCGCAAACCAAGAACCATCCTAAATTTAACATGTGTTTAGGGAATTTATAGCACTTTGTCGATGCCCCCAAAACATCGTCTATCCTTTCCTTGTTCACTTAAGTGTAGCAAGACCACCATATACCCCAATCTGACAGTGTTTGAGTCGTCCTTTTTGGGTTTTCAACTCAAACCCCCATTTGGTCTCAAGACGCCCTTTTCGGGTTTTCACCTTAGCCTCTCCATCTTTTTTTAAGGAAATCAGAACGCCCTTCGTGGATTTTTACTTTTGACTCCTTCCTTCCTTCAAGTGAAATATTTCTTGACTGAATCTGAATTTACAGGATTCAGAAGATTTTTGCCATCCATTTCACTCAAAATCAAAGCGCCTCCAAAAAAATCCTTTTCCACAACATAAGGTTCTTCCCAGTTTGGCACCCATTTCCCTCTGAAATCCTTTTGTAAAGGAAGGATCTTTTTCAAAACCAAATCCCCCTCATGAAATTCTCTGGGACGAACCTTCTTATTATAAGCTCGCATCATTCGCTTCTGATACATTTGACCACGACGAATAGCTTTTAGTCTTTTCTCTTCAATCAGGTTCAACTGATCATACCGAGATTGGATCCATTCGGCCTCATCCAACTTTAGCTCAGCCAATACTCGGAGAGAAGCAATTTTAACCTCAATAGGTAAAACTACCTCCATTCCATAAACCAAAGAAAAAGGTGTTGCCCCAGTAGAAGTCCTGACAGATGTTCGATAAGCCATAAGAGCGAATGGTAACTTCTCATGCCAATCCTTGTAAGTTTCAGCCATCTTCGCCACAATCTTCTTAATATTTTTGTTTGCTGCCTCTACTGCACCATTCATTTTTGGACGATACGGTGACGAATTATGGTGTCTAATGTTGAACTGACTGCAGACTTCTGCTATTGTGCTGTTATTCAGATTCAGCGCATTGTCAGATATGATTCTTTCAGGCATTCTATATCGACATATGATCTCTTTCTTTAAAAACTTACTGACTGCTGACTTCGTGACATTAGCATATGAGGCTACTTCTACCCACTTAGTGAAATACTCAATAACCACAAAAATGAAACGAAGTCCATTAGAAGCCTTCGGTGATATTGGTCCAATGACGTCCATACCCCACATAGAGAAAGGCCATAGAGAAGTCATAACATGAAGAGGTGAAGGAGGCGCGTGCATTTTATCCCCGTAAATTTGGCATTTATGGCATTTCTTGGCATGATTGATGCAATCTCTCTCCATGGTGGCCTAGTAATATCCAAATCTCATGATCTGTCTAGCCATTGAAAATCCATTAGCGTGCATACCACAAACACCCTCATGGACTTCTTCTAAAATTTCCTTAGCCTTTACAGCGTCTACGCACCTCAACAGTACTCGATCCTTTCCCCTTTTGTATAGGATTTATCCATCTAAAACATAGTCAATAGCTAGTCTCCTCAATGTCCTCTTATCATTCTCCGTTGCCTAATTAGGATATTCGCGATTCTTCATATATAGCAATATATCTTGGTACCAGGGACAATTATCATTCACCACTTCTTCAATGTTGTAATAGTGGGCTGGGATATCATAAATACTAATTTGAATGGACTTCATGTCCTCTGACTGATTCACTTTAATCATGGAAGCTAAAGTAACAAGAGCATCAGCCATCTGATTTTCCTCCCGTGGGAGATAACAAAAGGTAATGTTGTCGAATGCTTCAATCAATTCCATAACCAATCTCCGATAACGAATCAACTTAGGGTCTCTTATCTCCCATTCCCATCTTAGTTGGTATATCACCAATGCTGAGTCTTCATACACTTCTAATGTCTTAATTTTTCGCTCTATGGCTGCCCGTATACCTATGATGCAAGCTTCATACTCGGCCCTGTTATTAGTGCAATCAAAGTCCAATTTGCTGGTGAAATGATGATAATCTCCATTTGGAGACACCAGGACTGCCTCAACCCCATTGCCTAACTCATTCGATGCTCCATCAAAGTTTAATCTCCAAGGATGATTTTCTTGGGGTTACTCTTCAGCATTTGCCACATACATCAAATCTTCATTCGGGAAATCGAAGTCTAGAGGCTCATAATCTTCTAAAGCTCTGCTAGCTAAGAAATCTGCTATTGCACTCCCTTTGATGGCCTTCTGACTTACATATACGATATCAAACTCAGAGAGCAAGATTTGCCATCTAGCCATCCTTCCATTCAATTCTGTTGACTCCATCATATACTTCAAAGGGTCTAATTTTGAAATTAGCCAAGTCGTATGATAGAGTAAGTATTGCCTCAACCTCTTGGTCGTCCAAATCAGGGCGCAACATAATCTTTCGATAGGTGAATATCTCATCTCACAATTAGTGAATTTCTTGCTGAGATAGTAAATCGCCTTTTCCTTCTTTCCAGTCGCATCATGTTGACCCAGCACGCATCCCATGGAGTTGTCGAACACCGTTAAATACAAAATCAAGGGTCTATCTGGGTAGGTGGTGACAGAACTGGAGTATTGGATAGGTACTGCTTTATCTTTTCAAAAGCTCCCTGGCATTCTTCATTCCAAACCCCTGGATTATGTTTCTTCAAAAGGCAAAATATGGGATCACATTTCTCGGTCAACTATGAAATGAACCGAGCAATGTAATTTAGTCTTCCTAAGAAACCTCGAACTTCTTTTTATGCACGTGGTGGTGGTAAATCTCGTATTGCCTTGACTTTGTCTGGGTCAATCTCGATTCCTCTTTCACTGACTATGAAGCCCAATAACTTTCCTGACCTGGTCCCAAAAGTACATTTTTTCGGATTGAGCCAAAGCTGGAACTGCAAGAAGCACATTATTTCAAGCAGCCTGTAAAATTTTAAGAACAAAGAGAACGAGACCTTGAGGTCAAAAAGATGTTGTCGATGAATTCCCATTGTTCATATCATTTCAGAGAAGTGGATTCTGAGAAAAACAATTTAGTCTAGATAAGGAGAATAATGAACTGAAAGTTTCAAAAGGACTTCATGTCACATAATGATGGTTTTGCTAGACCAAAGTGATACCACGTTAATAGTAGCACAGATATTTAGTTTACAGAATGCAACCCAAACACATTTTTGTCAACTAAAAAGATGCATAATTGAAAGCATTTTTGTCAGAAAACCCATAATATGAATAGAGTTCAAATTATATAAACTATTAAGAAAATTAAAGGAACAACTTTTTTGTGGTTCAGCTATAACACAAACACACATACCAGTAGGCGCAAAAGTGAAGCATAAAAAATACAGCCACTCAAAAATAAAAGAAGGCTAGGAACATAACTTCACTACGGAAATATAAAACAAAATTGATGGCTCACCTAACATTAGTCTCATCAAAGTTGAACACTGCATAGTGATGTGTCCCACCAAATTTACTACAAAAGATCAAGAAAACGTATAAAGAAGCCAAATCTATGTGAAATTAAAAACATTTCACCAACCTGTTGCATCTTTACTTTCAGCATGGCAACTGGAATTCTTCTAACTTCTCTACATTTTTTACCCAAAATATCTAAAAAGCATCAACTAGGATCACAATGAATAACCCTATTGGTATTACCAGAATGCATGTATGGTTAAGTCAGTTCCTTAATCAGTCACACAATTTAACACTCAATACAAAGTGATACTTATCCATCAAAAGAACAAAGAAAAATAAGCTTTTTGTGGCATTAAGATTTTTCTTCTTATTTCAAAATTTTTTTAATTAATTACAACAAGTATAAGAAATGATGCTAATCTCAGCATAAATTAATAACTCCAGGAAGAAAAAAAGACTAATACCAAAGTAAATTTTTATTGGATGTTGAAATGACACATCACGGACATGTCCAAATTTGTCATGAGGGCACCATGAAGAGCACTTAACTTTTGTAAAAAATAACAATTTATTAAGCATAAAGGCATATGTACAAAAAAGATCACTTTTATGACTTGATATAATAAAAAATTTTAACACAAACATACATGCATAAGAAAGTTGTGTGCCTATACAGAAAAAGGTTGTAACGTATTGAGAGACACTTCTTTTTCCCTTTCAAACGTATGGTTTTGTTTTTATTTTTTCTTGCATGCTTGACCATGAAAGACATCATTGTACTATTTATAAAATTTTCAATTACGATTTAATCTAAAGCTAATTTAATTATTACAAAAATTTAAAATCTACAGTTCTTATTTTAAAGGCATTTATTCCTTTCATATATATGTAAAATTTTAAGAAATAAATAATTTAAAAATTATAAAATTTTTAGAAAAATAAAAATAGACGAGGGTTAAGTTGAGGGATTTTGAACCTGGTGGATTTTGAAAACAAGGTTAGGATGCAATTTCCTTTGCCAAACCTCGTACTTCCCTTCTAAACTGTCAACCTTAATTTCATACTTATTTTCTTTGTTAATTAAAAAAAGCAATTACGAAAAAAAGTAAATTAAAATTCTATACTAGCGGAAAAAAAAGGAAGAACACTTACAGCCCAAAAATCTGAAAGTAATCGATGTATAAAGCAACAGGTCGAATGCTCCTGCAGGAATCAGAATGTGGGGAAAAGAAAGGAAGAACACTTACAGCCCCTTTCTTTTGAGTAATGCACCTAGGAAATTCAAAAAGCTCAGATTTTACAACAAAAAACGGTACATACCAGAATAGCATCAACACAAAAATAGCATTGTGATAGAAGTTGTAAAGTAACCAACACGCTAATAATTCCAGTGACCATGAACCAATAGTAATCTTCTCAGAAACCGGAACTGGTCCATCGCAAAATCTAATGCCATCACAGCTTGCCATTTAAGATTCTGGAATTTTTTGGGATTTTTTTATAATGTCACAGGGAGGGAGGGAGGGAGAGAAAGCAACAGACGGTGTGTTTGCAAAGTTAAGAGTTTTAGGGGGGGAATTAGGGGTTTCATAGGGGGAATTTGGGGATAAAATGGCGGGATGTTTTTTAAAGTAAAATTATTCTTTGCTGCGTTTATTATAAAAACGCCGCTATTGCTTACCTTTTGCGGCGTTTTCAAAAAAACGGCTTAAAAAATTATTTTATTTTGAATAAAATGGTGTTGTTTTACTGAGCTAAAAATCTATTATTTTGTCTGTTAAAAATTATTGGTTAAGTGATTTTATAAAACATTTATGATTACTATTTTTTATAAATTGGATTTTTATAATAAAAATAACCAGGTACTCTCAAAATAAATATTGTATATTTTAATAAGAAAACAAATGATTAAATGGCTGTAATTAATTATTAAGTTAGAATTATCCAATGTAAGCAATCAATCTCTCACATATCAAATTTCTATTAAAGATTGAGACATTAATCATGATTTTATATTATTCTTTTCCGATCTAATCTCCATTTTATTAGAGATATTTCTTCCTAACTAAAATATAACTATTTTGCTAGATGTTCGATGTGGAATGATTTTAGTTTTTGTATTTCATTTTTATTTGTTATAATTTGATCCTATCCAAAATAGATAGTTATCTATCCATATCAATCTATTACTTTTTATTTATTTATTTATCAATGTTTTTTTAAAATCTAATATTTAAATTTATCAAATGGTTTAGATTAAATATTTTTAAATATAAATGCATTAATTGATTGTATAAAATTTCATCATTTAACAAATCTCAAGTAAACCTTAAATCCTAAATCATTTAATATATATAAAGTTTATCTATTATCTCTTAAATAATTTAAACTATAATTATATAAGAAATTATTTAATATATAAATTATAAAACACTAATCAATCTAAACCCTTAACCCCTATCCCTAAACCCTGAATCATAAAACATAAACTATAAACTCTTAACCCTTAACCCTTGACTCCTAAACCCATAATCCATAATCCATAAACCTTAAGATAGTAACTCTTAAACCTTAAACCCTAAACCATATACCCTAAACCCTAAACTATAATGATAATTAATTCAGTATTTTAAAATTAGAAAACACTAGTTAATCTAAACCCTAAACCATTAACCTAAACCCTAAAACCATAAACCTATAAACCCTTAACACATAACCTCTAAACTTTAAACCCTAGCCTTTAAACCATAAACCATAAATCATAACCCATAAACCCATAATCCCATAATCCATAAACCTTAAAATGGTAACACCTAAACCTTAAACTCTAAACCATATACCCTAAACCAAAAACCTTAAACTATAGTGATAATTAATTCAATATTTTAAAATTAATATTATCTCTTTTACGGTTATATAAGAAATTATTTAATATATAAATTAAAAAACAATCAGTAATGTACCCAAAAAACTTTAAAATTATTTTAAATAATAGTATTTTAATTTTTTCATTTTTAACAAATATTTTTTTTATGTTTTTTATTTCAAATTATTTCTACCTGTCATTACTTTTTTTGAAGATTTTAAATATTCAATTAAAAATAAATTGAATTTTAATTAATATAAATAAACCAATTAAATAATAAATAGACAGACAAAATGGTTTTTGCGTTGCTTTTTCAAAAATGCCGCTAAAAATAGAGCATTCACGGCGCTTTTTCAAAAACGCCGCTAAAGCCCCAACGCATCAACGCACTTATTAAAAAATGCCACTAAAAATAGAGCATTAGCAGCACTTTTTCAAAAACGCCACTAAAGCCCAGAGCATTAGCGGCGCTTTTTTAAAAACACCGCTAAAGCCCTGAAAAGCTCAGAAAACGGTGTGTGGGGCTTAGGTTTTTTGCGGTGCTTCTTGGAAAACGCCGCTAAAGCTCTATTTTTAACGGCGTTTTTCAAAAAGCGCTGGTAATACTCTATTTTAGTGGTATTTTCCCAGAAGCCCCGCTAATGCTCGATTTTTAGCGGTGTTTTTTGTCCAAACGCCGCTAAAAACCTGTTTTAGTATAGTGACATTATATATTCACACGCGACAACAACTCAATCATTCATTAACTTGGAGTCTGATATAAGTTCAACTAAATCTTATACTTAAAAAATATGCATAACCAATGTCATAATTTAACGAAAGATTCCTTAGAATTTATGTGAAGTAACAGGGAAAGATTAGGTTTGAAACAATTTAATCACATAAGCCTAAAGTTATGTAAGGTAATAAGTTCTCTTAGTCTATTATGAACCTCTAATTTATTCTTATCAGGATATAAATTAAGCATGCACCTTCCAATTATTGTGTCCATTAATCGCCATCTAGTTAGGATTGATCAACTAATTCTAATGAATCAAAACATATTTTAATGCATGAAATACATAAATGATTTTAATTGGAAGCATTAACAACTGAGGCACAGAACATCATAAACATGAATCAAATGAACTTTATCAAATTAATGCAATCATTCTAGCCAAAACAAATGTAACACCCCATACCCAGCCTGGACGCCAAGCCGAATATCGAGATGCCACACCACCGTCACACTACTTGTTCATCTAAAACAACATGTTATTTCTCATACATCTATTTTTTCAATTAATGACATATCATTATCATGAATTATAAACCATACATTCACTTTTAATTGATAAACCATGCCAAGAATTCACAAAATAGCATAACATAGGTATTAATCATGCATTAAGGCCACTTACCAAATTTTCCCAAAAATGTTACATAGGTATCGACATCGCCTCTATGGTATCGATACCACCTGGAAAATCAATACCAAACTAGCATTTTGGTTTTCACCAAATTTCAAAACATCAAAAAATATTGGTACCTTTCGCAAGGTATAGATAATTACACCCCGAGTGTCGATACTCAGGCCAATGTATCGATACCAAATTGGTTTTCTGACTCCCTATAGTTTTAAAAATACAGAGGTATCAGTTTAAAAGTCTTAATATCGATACCTTTGCTTCAGGTTACAAAAATTTAGCACATATTCAAGATTTGTCCCCAAACATCATGCTTCATTCACCTAGTCACATAAGCATCAAAATGTCTAAACAATAAACCAAACACCATGTCCAAGATCACAAGCTTCCAAACACACGTAATATACAAATAATCCCCAATACGTCTTAACAAAAACGATATAAATCTCTACCACGTTGCCTTTTTATTCCCTAGAACTAGAATAAGCAAAACACCTACTATAATGAATAAAGAATGGCTTGGTCAATCCCTCGATGGCCACACCACTCACATCAGGAACGCAACTACCCTACAAAGGATAAAATGGAGTGGGTGAGCTTAACAAGTTCAGTGAATGCCTAGAACAAACACTATGCAAACAAATTGTCATGCATCAACGAAACAACATACAACATTATCCAAAACGGTCATTAACTAAGTACCATAATTCGCATAATTAGTAATATTTCATGCATACTTTTACACATTATTTATACGAATGTTTAGGCATATATATATTGACCTGTATTAACCACATATAAGCACATATAAGCACATATAATCACATATGATCACATTTAGTCACAACGTATGATAATTTGGCTATTGAGTTTATGAAACATAAAGTGGACTCTATCACCACTCATTGGATACACAAATCTCTAACACACCGCACATAGGCTCATAGAGTCAAACATATCCCATAAGCGAGGCATATACCTAACGCTCTCCAACATATCCAAGTGAATAAAGCTTGGCTCACATTCCCTTCTCTCTCAAAAATTGCCCTTCGGTCTTAGCGCCCCATATATCACAACACAAAAAAGTGAGTACTCACAATCCTATGGCATGCAAACTATATCCAACAGTTTTATTAAGTCACAAGGCCAACATATGTATAATGTCATCAAATATTACTTACCGATTATCCACACGTATTCATTGCATATCATATCATTAGCACATTATAAACACTATCACATGGCATGAGTAATATACCCTCATATTTACCGTCACAACAGTCATCTCAACATGTTCATATTTCATTACATGATAATTCTCTTCATCACAATTCACAAAGATATTTATCACATATTTAACATAGGTAAAAGAATACTTACACCCAGAATTTAGAGTAGAGGTTTAGGCTACCTCTAAATTCCCAAATAAAACAATGAATCATTTATGAGTAGCTATTGCAAAACACTCATCGAAATATTCACTTTTGCCGAAAAATCGAAAGCTTAAACAAACTTCCCTTTACCCTTATCTCTACTTGTTGAAGGTCCTATTGACTCTGACACTTCAACAAGACAAACCACACAAATATCCAGTCAACAATCAGTCAATAACTCACCTCAAACAACCACAAACACAAGCCTAAGCTATATTTCTTTTGACAAAAACCTTTAGCACAACAAACTTAAAATTCGAAGAACTCAGTCTATGCTTAACCTTTTCGTATGAAATGAATTCCATTCATCTACATATTAATCTATGAATAATTCCCAACCTTTAAACTTCACAAAACTACGCGTTTTAAGGAATCAAATTTTTTTGACAAGTTTTGGCCATTACAACAAAAAATTCATTAAAACCAAGACATCCTTGACAAAAATTCAAAGTTACTTTAGAAAGCTTCTAATTACATTAAAACTAATTGAAAAACACTTTAAAACCAAGTTTTTATCCACAAACTCAAAATTCACCATTAAAGACCCGATTTTTGGCTTTTAATCAAAACATGTGACTTAATGGCTAAAACTTCAGTTTCAAAGACCCAATAACATTAAAAACTAAGGAGAATTCTAGTGGTTACCTTTAATGAGAGGAATAACGAGTTTTCATTGCAAATCTAGAAAACCCACAAGTGGAGAAGATGATGAAATTGGGAGATTTTTGGGTAATTTCTTTAAGATTTAACGAGATCTAATGCTTGGAAATGGTAGAAATTCAAAGTATTATAGTTTGGGAGTCAAAAATCAATTGAGAGAGTGATGATAGCAATGGACGACAAAACTAAGGAGATGGGAAGAAGTATTCATGAAAATAACTAGGAATGAGGGTTATTAGGTTGATTTTGAAAAATTGGTTTAATTCCTTCATAAAGACTCACAACTTTGACCCTTTTACAAATCAGTCCCTTTTCCAAAATTAATTTCATTTAAAACTCATTTCCAAAAATTGACTTAACTTTATGAAAACCATTTTTGAAAATATTATTGAGTACTAACCTTATGAAATTTCAAGCTCATATAAGCCAAAATTCCTAAAAATCCTAAGCCCTATTTTGGGGTGTTACAAAAAATTTAAGTCATCATTGTTAATGGAAAAACATCAAAACAAATTACAACACATGTTGAATAACTAAGAACAAAATTAAAGAATAGGAAAGAAGAAACTCTTGATGATTTCTATGATTCTCTGAAGACTAATCATCGTGGCTTCCTCTAATTCTCGAGATTACTCCTTTGCAAACTGCTCCTCAAGGTGGCTGGCCAAGAGAGATTTTCTCAAGGAAAATCCTAGCTAAATGGAAGAAGGGAAATTGAGGCATTATGCATGGAAGAGATGAAAGAAAGATGAGAAGAATGTGCATTGAGGGATAAGTGAGAAATGATTTGAAATGGGAAATAAGGGGTGGTATTTATAGTAGAGGAATGGCTAAGGAGTTTGCTAAAAATAGCATAGAGATCCTTTGAAATTCTCCATTTCTTTGTCAGCCTTGAAATGTGGAAGAAAAGGTTTATGGTTATTTCATTCATGCTTGATTTCATGCATGAACCATGCAATGGATTGGACGGTTTCTTGGGTATTAGTTGGGGGCTGATTTTTTATTTTTTTCACAAGTGCAGGGACCTCCAAATTAATTATCCCAAATCTAGTTTAGGCTACTCTTGATGGCATAGCAGAATTGGACTACTTTTTCCCCTATTTGGACGATTTTGTGACCCAAATAATTATCATACTTGCTTTTCTCAACAAGACAACTTTCAATTGGATCAAATTGACTTCTCTTAACTCAATTTGTTGTCTTTGTCATCCAATTAAGGTGGAGTATAACTCATGTCCATATATGATTTAAATAAGCTCCCAAACTTATTAATTCAATGGTCCCAATGTAACAATTAAAGAATAGAAATTACTATGTAACATAAGATAGTTAAATTCTGCAAAATTTAATACATAAGTTCATAAAATTGCATTCTTTACAAAAATTATGCCCATTGTTTCTATATGAACAAAAACCACCTAATTAGATATCCAAATACTCGGGATTAACATAAAATCTAAGTAAAAAGGTGATATAAACAACTAGAAAAAATCTATATAATTTAGAGTTTACACTTGTGTTGTGCATATTTAAAGTATATATGAATGGTGTTATATGGAATTTTAGGTCATTTGGTATGAATGGCATGAAAATTGCTTAAAACAGGTCATTTATGCTACACACGGCTTACCACATGGCCGTGTGTCACACACGAGTGGTTAACACGACTGTGTGTGCTACACGTTCAAGGTGATATTTAGTTCATATGGCCACAGTGAGTTACACAGCCTGGGCACATGGCCATGTGACCCCTGTTTTACTATTTTACCTATCTTTTTGTAAAAATTTCAAAAGGTCCCAATTTAGTTCTGAGCTTGTTTAAGGGCTTTCGTAAGCGCAATTGAGACTCAATTTTGTTTGAAATGCATGCTTAACATAGACTTGACCTATTTATATTGAATAGTTGAATATTATTGAGTAATTTGTTTATGAATGTTTCTGTTTACTGTTGTGGCATCCTGTAACTCGATTCTAGTGACTGGACCAAGTATAGGATGTTACAAATGATGATTGTTTAAAAACTTTGGATGAGTTGAAGAAACGAGTAAATTTAGCACCAATCATCATTACCCTATATTAGAGTTCACTGTTTGAAATGATATATGATGCAAGCAACTATGCAGTAGAAGCTCTATTGGGACAAAGGAGGAATAAGATTTTTCATCCCATCTACTATGGAAGCCAAACCTTGATAGGAGCACAATTAAACTATACAGTAACAAGAAAAGAACTACTTGTAATTGTTTTTGCCTTTGACAAATTTTGTTCATACCTTGTAGGTACAGATGTGACAGTTTTTACTGATCATGTGACCATTAAATATCTATTATCAAAGAGAGATGCAAAACCTTGATTGATTCGTTGGGTTTTATTACTCCAAGAAGTCGACTTGGTTATATATGATAGGAAAAGAGTAGAGAACAAGTGGTAGACCATCTGTCCAAATTGGAATAAGAAGATGCTACCCACTACATATCTTTGAGGTAAGTCATTTCCATGAAATTCCTTGGATTGTTGACTATGCAAATTTTTTTAGCTAGGGGTTTATTGTCACCTAAATTGACATATTAAGAAATGAGGAAATTCCTTCATGATGCTAGTGTTGAACTTTCATTAATTGTTAAATTATTTTGATATAACAAATATATCTTTAAAATAATTTTTTTTTCTTTTGAACAAAGAATTAAAAGCATGAATAATATTTCAAAACATTCAAACATCTTAGAAAATGCTTTAAACACTTGGAATATTTTTGACAAAGTTCTAAAAAGAAATTTAAACTCTTGAACTTAATCAAAACCATTTAAAATTAATTGAAAAAATGCTCCCTACAAGAAGTATCCTTGTTTTAAAAAATATATCAATACTTGTACAATTTTTTTGATACCAAAAATTTTATCAATACCAAATTTGCTCTCTGTTTTGAATCAAAAATTGAACGCAAACAGTAAGTATTGATACTTATAAAATTATATCGATACCTATTTTTTTTATCAATACCCAAAATTTATATCGATACCAATTTTTTATTTTGTTTTTCATGATATATTAAAAAATGTCAAAAAGTATCGATACCCATAAAATTATAAATATCTTTTACCAAGTATTTGTAAATCATCTTTAGTATCATTGGAAACTAATTTTAGCAGCCAGTAAATCAGGCATTAAAGGTCTTTAGTATCGATACTCGTACAAAAAGTTTTGATACTTTGTGTTGCAGGTGAATTTAATGGTATGATATTTCCATCCCAATGGCTTTAATTATTCTACCAACAACCATAATGGTTGGAAAGGTATTAGAAGGTATAAATATCCTACAAAAACAAGAGAGATAACCAAGCCAAAAGATTAATCAATTCAACCTAAGTGTTCAATTCTTTCATACTTTTATTGTACACACTTGTGAGCTTTTATTGTAATTCTTTAGCTCAAGTTTATTTTTGTTTATTTTTGCTTTATTGGAAAACATTCTAACCTTGTGAGGATTATTTCTTAGTTTGCTTCTTTGTAATTGTTTGAGAGAGTTTGTCTTACGATTTGGGTAGAAATCTTAAGAGAGTTATAAAGTTAAACCTTGTCCTCAAAGGTTGAAAAAATTAGTGAATTTGGAACAATCCTTAGTTGTGGAAAGTGAAGGTAGTGAAGTAAGCTATTGGAGCCGAACCAATCTAAATCTTTTCTTTCGTTATTTCATACTCTTTCTTTGCTTCCTCCAAATTTTTTAATTTCCAATTCTCTCCCTCTTAGCAATTTTGATTTGATCAATCGAGCTAACAATTGGTATCATAACTAGTCTCTAAAAGATGATCTAAAAACTAAGAGAAGATCCTCGAGGTAGCTCAATTTTCATCTATTCAAACCTAACAAGATGACATCTACTTTCGGCTCCATTATTGTTGGTGAGTCTCAATTCATTAATAAACCTCATTACTTCAATGGTTTTAATTATTCTTATTAGAAGACTATAATGATGTTGTTCATACAAGCCAGTGATCTTGTCATATGGGATATCATCATGGATGGTCCATCCATTCCTCAAAAGCAAAGAGAGATCTTATTTCCAAAGAGCAAGAAGGAATGGAATGAGAAATATAGGAGAAGCATACAACTCAATTGCAAGGCCACGCACACTCTCTTTTGTGCACTTGGTCTAGAAGAATATAGTAGGGTATCATCATGTGCCAATGCTAATGAAATTTAGGACAAATTGGAGGTCACTCATGAGGGTACCAATCAAGTCAAGAAATCAAAAGTAGGAATTTTCACCCTAAATTATGAGACATTTATGATGAAGCCGTAGGAGGACATCAAAGTTATGTTTGATAGATTCACTATCATCATCAATGAGCTCAAATCCTATGGCCTATCCCAATGAAGAAGTAGTGCGAAAAATACTTAGAAGCTTGCTAATGTCATAGGATGCCAAAGTTATAACCATATAAGAAGCAAAAAAATTGGAGACTCTTTCATTAGATGAGCTAATTGGTTCTTTGCTCACTCCTGAAATTAAGCTCAAATGGGTGAATAAAGAAAAAAAAAAGTTAAAAAGAAGTATGGTATTATCCTCAAGTCCAAAATAAAATAAGTTAACTCTAGTGATGATGTGGATGATGATCAAGAGATGACAATATTTTCTAGAAGATTCAAGAGGTTTACGATGTCCAATAAAGGGAAAAATTTTCCAAAAGAATGAATGAGTCAAGATTCAATCTACCAAGGAGAATGACCCTATCATATGCTATGAATGCAAGAAACTAGGACATATCATGTTTGGTTGTCCCCAATGGAAGAAATAAAGGTAATCAAACAAAAACTTAAGGCTCATGTTACTACTTAGAGTGATGAGGATTAATCCAATAATGATGATGATGAAGTAGTCAATCTTTGCCTTATGGCCATTGATGACTCTAAGGTAACTTCTAACTCATCCAATTCAACTTTTTATCTTTTGATGAGTTACAAGATGCCTATGATGAGTTGGGTTTGGAGTTTGAATTAATGGTTTCAAAATATATAAAAATATTTCAAAACTAAAAGAGGAAAATAATCCACTCTCCAAAGTTAAACATGAACATGAAAGTAAAATAAATGATATGCAAGCTACTATAAATGCTTTTGAAAAACAAATTGACTTGCATAATTTGCTTTCTAAAGTTCATGATGATCATCAAAAGCAACTTGAGTTGCTTAAGAGTGAAAAAGCTCACTTTAACAAAGTTTTACCAAAAAGATCTTTTAGAGGAGAAAGCTCAAAACAAAATTTTGTCAAAAACTAGCTTTAATTTCTATAGAAATATAGGTCCCTATAATTTTTACAAAGGAGAACTTATTAAAAGTGTATGGGTTCCCAAAGGACTCGCAAATACTCAAGATAAAAACATCCTTTCAAAATGAATACCTAAAGGGACTAAAATTATAGGAACTAATTCTTATGGACCCAAAATAATTTAGGTACCAAAAATCAAAGCCTAATTCTATGTTTGTAGGAAAAGGAGCATTGCTTCAAGGTGGAGGATTCATTTAAAAACTCATGGTACATTGATAATGGATGCTCAAAGCACATGATCGATGACAAAAGCCACTTCATCAATTTGAAGCCAAAAAATGGAGGAGTAGTTACATTTGGTGACAACGCTAAAGGACAAGTAGATGAAATCGATTTTATTGGTACAAGCTTTTCAAATCTTATTGGAAATGTTCTCTATCTCAATAGTCTTAAGCATAATCTACTTAGTATTAGCCAATTCTGTGATAGTGGTCTCAATGCCATGTTTTAGTCTAATGAATGTATAATAATTTACTTTGTGTCTAATAAGATAATACTTTGTGTCTAGTAAGAAATATAAATATGGTGTATTTAGATGATTTGCATGATTCACTAATATGCGTTGTTGCTAAAAATGAAAATAATTCTTTATTATGGCATAGAAAACTAGGACATGTTATCATGAGCATATTGTATAAACTAGCTAAAAATGACTTAGTAAGAAGATTGCCTAAAATTGATTTTGAATTAGATAAAGTTTGTGATGCATGTTTAAGGGTAAACATAAAAGAGTTTCCTTTAAACCTATTAATGATGTATCAACTAGTAGAGCTCTTTAACTAATTCACATAGACTTGTTTGGTTCTATTAGGACAACTAGCTTGGGTGGAAAACAATATGCTTTTGTGCTTGTTGATGACTATTCTAAATTTACATGAGTTCTTTTCTTAAGGACTAAAGATGAAACTTAAGAAAAATTCATCACATTTTGAAAAATGAATCAAAACGAAAAAGGTTAACTCTATCACTAGTGTTAGAAGTGACCATACCATGCTTTGTGAAAATAATTTACCAAAATATTTTTGGGTAGAAGCCACAAACACTGCTTGTTAGATTATTAATAGAGTGGTGATTAGGTCTATTTTAAAGAAAACTCAATATGAACTTTTCAAAAATAAAAAGCCTAACATTAGCTACTTTCATCCTTTTGGATGTAAGTTTTTGTTTTAAATAATGGAAAAGAAATATTGGTAAAGTTGATGAAAAAAGTTAGTAAGGAATTTTTCTTGGTTACTCTTTAAATTCTCAAGCCTTTCGAGTGTTTAAGAAAATAACTTTAGTAGTAGAAGAGCCTATACATGTTATTTTTTATGGCTCTAACCTTCCTCCTAGAAAGGACTCTTGTATTGATGATAATGAAGCATAAATTTTTAATAATGATGATAAATTGGATCATTCATCAAGTGAGAAGGTACCTGAACAAACAAAAGATGCTCTAGAAGAGCTTTCAATAGAGGAAATGGAAGTGTCTCATCCAAGAGAGTTCAACTATGTGAAAGATGGTAAGATTTGGGAGATCCATCGAAAGGGGTAACTATTAGATCTTCTCTTAGAAATACTGGTAATTATGTTTCATTTATCTCATGCATTGAGCTTAAAAATATCAAAGAAGCATTAAACGATGAATATTGGATATTGGCCATGCAAAAAGAGCTAAATCAATTTGAAAGAAGTAAAATGTGGATCCTAGTGAGGAACAAGCTAGATGAGAGTGGTTACATAGTGAGAAACAAGGCTGGACTTGTTCCTTAAGGTTACACTCAACATCAAGGAATAAATTGTGATGAAAATTATGCTCCTATAGCTAGGATGGAATCCATTAGAATACTTTTAGCTTTTGCATGTTTTAATGATTTTAAACATTATCAAATGAATGTTAAAAGTGTTTTTCTAAATTGTTTTACAAATGAAAAGTGTGTGCTAAACAACCATCAGATTTTGAAGACTCAAAATTTCCAAATCATGTTTTCAAACTTTCAAAAGCCTTATATGGTTTAAAACAAGCTCCTAGAGCTTGGTATGAAAAATTATCAAATTTTCTCATTGAAAAATATTTTTGTAAAGGAAGGTTGACACAACACTTTTTATCAAAATAAAAGACAAAGATGTTGGTGATATCATTTTTGGATCTAATAATGATCTTCTTTTTCAAAAATTCTCTAAGCTAATACAAGGTGAATTTGAGATAAGCATGATGGGAGTACAAAATGCTTGTCCAATACTTGTTAATTTCTAGGCAACATGCTTGTATCATGGTTTTCAAAGAAGTAAAATAGTGTTGCATTGTCCACCACTGAAGCAAAATATTTCTGCCGGTAGTTGTTGTGCTTAAGTTTTATGGATTAAACAACAACTTATGGACTATAGAACTAATGTAGGTATCATTCCTATCAAGTGTGACAATACTAGTGCTATTTTTCTCACTACAAATCCTATCAAACATTCTAGAACTAAACATATTGATATTAGACATCATTTCATTAGAGATCATGTAGGAACCTTTTTGTATTGCATCATGCTCATGACAAACTTGAAAGTTATTGATTTAAGCTATGTATTGTGTTGTGTTGTATTGAATGGTATCAAAATTAATGATTCACACTCGAATGAATGATGACCCATGCTAATACACTATTTGACATTGATTTGATAATGGCTATGTAATGATATGAAATTCTAATTATGGTTATGTGTTCTTCTATTAATGCTAATATGTTTCACTGCATTTGATGCTTGTGTCCATCTAAATAACTATTCCACTCACCTAAACTATCACAAACCCACCCCTATAGTGTTTAACTTTTAAGGTAAAACTCGAAACTAGGACCGGACTCGGCATTCATAGAATCACCTTGGACCTCAGACTATTTTTAATAAGTATTATTAATAAGTCTCTATTGGTTTTGGTGTATAATTTTTAACTGTTTCTAGTTTTGTAACACCCTAAATTTTTGGCCTAGAAGAAATAGGTTTTGAATAAGGGAACAGTTAGAAGACTGCAGATAAATATTTAGTTGTGCAAGGAAGTGACATAAATGAATGTTTGCTTCAGTGGTTAAGTGATTTAGGAGTATTTGGAAGTGTCTAAGAAGTCAGGGGTTCAAGCCTTGGCTTATGCAAAATTTTTATTTTAACTGAGTAAAATCCTTGGATCTAGATAGTAGGTTCTTAAATTATTGTGGTTAAAATATGATACAAAAGAGTTTCTGGTCTAGTGGCAAGGTGGTGTGTTGTGTAACTATGAGGTCTGAGGTTTAAGTCCTGGGTTGTGCATTGGAGTATTTATTTTGCTACTTGAGCTGTGTAGGTAATGGAGTTGTACTCAAACACAGCTAAGAGAAGTTTGGCTAAATTTGAATGGGGTTGTTGGGGGAGTTGAGGAGAAATTGGTAGAGTGATTCGAGGAGGGATAAAGGGAGAGATACTAGGAGAAAATCAAGGGAAGTGAGAGGAGAGGTAGAAGTTTGCCAAAAGTGGACTTTGGTACTTAAAAAATTCGGTCAGAGGGGTATACTGCACATTTTGGTATACTCTTCATTTCGGTTTTGTGTGGTGTTTTCCCTCTTTTTGCTTGAAGGCTGAATGTGGTGAGGGATTTTTGCGTATTCCTCTGTTTCGTTTCTTTGGTGTTGGCAACCTCTCTTTGGCCTAATATTGCCTCTCTCAATTGCCTCTTCTTGTTTCCTTTCCCAAGTAATCCTACTAGTGGCTAAATTTATCTTCTCTCTTTATTCATTCTTTTTTCTTTTCCCTCTACCAAAACCCCTTCGTTCCCTAAACCATTTCTCTTCCCTGCTTGTCGATTTGCTCTCCTTCTTCTACCCTCATTGTGCGGACTTTTTCCTTGCTCTCTGTCGATTTTGTATACCATTCCTATTCTACAGTTCTATACTTTCGGTAAGTTGGTGTTCATTTTGGCTTAAATTGTTCTAGTAGATAATTGTTGTTAAGGGGTTTCGACTGGATTGCAGGTAACAACCCCGAGGTTTAGAGACAAACGTTGTTTTGGTGAGTGAAGTGCTTAGGGATTCGGTTGTTCAATCAAGGTAAGCGGCTGTCGATCAAGAAGTTATGTGTATTGAATAGGGTTCATTTTAAATTCAATTGATATGTGATTAACCGAGTGTTACAGGTGAACATAGGTTCGGAAGTGTTCGAGGGCTGTCCGCACATCTTTTCGTAAATAGGTGTGTAAACACCCCACTGTAACTATAGATTAGTAAAAGGTCGAGAAGCCGAAAATATGGCGTTTGAGACCACACGAGCGTGCGATCGATCGTGTGGTAAGCCAAACCCGCAGATCATGGGCAATAGACAATAAAGGCCTCCATGAGCATTTTCACGTGCTTAGGCCGTAATAGGCCACGTTGGGCCAAAATGGGCTGTGTGGGCCCAATGGGATCGTGGGGTGGGGATGAAATCCACGTTTTGTGGAAAATACTGGACTGGGCTTGGTTGATCTCATAGCCGTGGCGAAATCTGGGCTAATCGGGCTGCACAAGCGTTTAGGCACACTTGGCCGAGTAATGGGACTTGGGCCCATTTACATTATTACGGCCATTTAGGTTACCTGAGTCGCTCGAGGCGACTGCAGACCTTTTGAGAGGTCGATATCTGTACTGAGATCCCAAAATAGGTAAAATGACCAAAATACCCCCATAGGGTAGAATAACCACAATACCCTCATAGGGTAGAATGACTGAAATACCCCCACAAGGTAAAATGACTGAAAAACCCTCATAGAGTAGAATGACCGAAATACCCTCATAGGGTAGAATGATCGAAATACCCCCATAGGGTAAAATGACCGAAATACCCTATAGGGTAGAATGATCGAAATACCCCCGTAGGGTAAAATAATCGAAATGCCCCTATAGGGTAGAATGACTGAAATACCTCCATAGGGTAAAATCACTAGAATACCCTCCATAGGGTAAAATGACTGTTATACCCCTAGGAGATGAAATGACTGTTATGGCGTTATGTTATGTATGACTTATTTGCTCTATGATATGTATGACGTTTTAAAAGTGATTAGCTTTTAATGATGCACGCTTGGAAATGAACAACTCGTTTTGGAATCACCGTTTAATAACAAAATGATTAATTGATTTTAAAGGTTTTAATGACAACAAGTTTTACGCTAAACACCTCAATGTGACACTGCCAAATTCGGCCATAACTCCTAGGCCCGGTTTGGGGTGTTACATTTAGTGGTATCAGAGTCAAGTTGCAAAACTTGGCTGTGGAATAGGTTTTGAAAATTTTTGGAATATTTGGAAAACTGTTCTAGAAGTGTTTTGGAAGATTTACAAGTGTGGCACACCGAGTCTTCAGCGCCGAAGCCGTAAGTTTTCTTTATACTATAGACTACTTGAACTGAAATATACTGAGAAACTACTATAGATAGTAGGACTAAATTGAAACTTATTAGTTAGAGTAAACTATGACTGTAGGAAACTGGAAATTGTAGGGAGACTTTGATTTAAGAAAACAAAACTCTGATTACTGCTTTTCATAAAACATTTGTTAATAATTATTGGAATTACAAACTGATACATAAAACTTCTTAAAATAATAATACGTTATTTGATATGAGCACAAGAGGTACACACGAACGAGGTACAAGAGGCCATGGTAGAGGCTGTAGAGGTGTTTGAGTTGGGTCCTCGTCGTTTGGCCATATACCTATTTTGGAACTAGAGTGCACAGCAGAAGCGTAGTGGTGGAGTCTGTGTTATGTGACTGATCTGATAATTAGAAATTTCGAGGACGAAATTTTTTTAAGGAGGGGTAAATTGTAACACCCTAAATTTTGGGCCTAGAAGAAATAGGTTTTGAATAAGGGAACAGTTAGGAGACTGCACATAAATATTTATTCGTGCAAGGAAGTGACATAAATGAATGTCTACTTCAATGGTTAAGTGATTTAAGAGTGTTTAGAAGTGTCTGAGAAGTTAAGGGTTCAAGCCTTGGTTATGCAAAATTTTTATTTTAAGTGAATAAAATCCTTGGATCTAGAGAGTAGGTTTTTAAATTATTGGGGTTAAAATATGATACAAAAGAGCTTGTGGTCTAGTGGCACGGTGGCATGCTGTGTAACTGTGAGGTCTGAGGTTCAAGACTTGGGTTGTGCAATAGAGAATTTATTTTACTGCTTGAGCTGTGTAGGTAGTGGAGTTGGACTAAAACACAGCTAATGGGAGTTTGAGTAGAATTTGAATGGGGTTGTTAGGGGAGTTGAGTAGAAATCGGTGGAGTGATTCAATGAGGGATAAGGGAAGAGATACTAGGAGAAAATCAAAGGAAGTAAGGGGAGAGGTAGAAGTGTGCCGAAAGTGGACTTTTGTACTCAAGAAATTCGGTTAGAGGGGTATACTGCTCATTTTGGCATACTCTTCATTTCGATTTTGTGTGGTGTTTTCCCTCCTTTTGCTTGGAGGCTGAATGTGGTGAGGGGTTTTTGCGTATCCCTCTATTTCGTTTCTTTGGTGTTACGAACATCTTTTTGGCCGAATATTGCCTCTCTCAATTGCCTCTTCTTGTTTCCTTTCCCAATCCTAATTTTGTATACCATTCCTATTCTACAGTTTTATACTTTCGGTAAGTTGGTGCTCGTTTTGACTTAAATTGTTCTAGTAGATAATTGTTGTTAACAGGTTTCGAATGGATTGCAGGTAATAACCCTGAGATTTAGTGACAAACGTTGTCCCAGTGAGTGAAGTGCTTAGGGATTCGGTTGTTCAATCAAGGTAAGTGATTGTCGATCAAGAAGTTATGTGTATTGAATAGGGTTCGTTTTAAATTCAATTGATATGTGATTAACCGAGTGTTATGGGTGAACATAAGTTCGGAAGTGTTTAAGGGCTGTCTACGCATCATTTCGTAAACAGCTCTGTAAACACCCCACTGTAACTGTAGAACGGTAAAAGGCTGAAGTGCCGAAAATATGGCATTTGAGACCACAAGAGTGTGAGATAACTCATGTGGTAAGCCAAACCCACGGACCATGGGCGATAAACTGTAGAGGCCTCAATGAGCATTTTCATGGCCTTAGACCGTAATGGGCCAAGTTGGGCCGAAATGGGCTCACAGGCCCCATACGGATGAAATCCACGATTTGTGGCAAATACTGGACTTGGCTTGGTTGATCTCATAGCCGTGGAGAAATCTGGCCTGATCGGACTACACAACCGTGTAGGCCTACTTGGGCCGAGTAATGGGTCTTGGGCCTATTTACACTGTTATGACCATTTAGGTTACTTGAGTCGCTAGAGGCGACTGTGGACCTTTCGAGAGGTCGATATCTGCACCGAGACCCCAAAATAGGTAAAATGACCAAAATACCCCCATAGGGTAAAATGATCGAAGTACCCCCATAGGGTATAATGACCGAAATACCCCCATAGAGTAGAATGACAAAAATACCCCCATAAGGTAGAATGACCGAAATACCCCCATAAGGTAGAATGACCGAAATACCTGCATAGGGTAAAATAACCAAAATACCCCATAGGGTAGAATGACTAAAATACCCTATAGGGTAGAATGATTGAAATACCTTCATAGGATAAAATGACCGAAATACCCCCATAGGGTAGAATGACTGACATACCCCCATAGGGTAGAATGACCAAAATACCCTCATAGGGTAAAATGACTGAAAGATCCTCATAAGGTAGAATGACTGAAATACCCCCATAGGGTAAAATGATCGAAATACACCCATAGGGTAAAATGACTGTTATACCCCTAAGAGATGAAATGACTGTTATGGCCTTATGTTATGTGTGACTGATTTACTCTATGATATGTTTGACTATGATTGAGCATGACATTTTGTATACACGTATGATACTATGTCACAATATATTGCATGGGGATGGGTTGTTATATTTGGAGGAAGTGTACCGTACTGATAAGGTTACATGAGTCGCCCAAGACGACTATGGACCTACTGATGGCTATATGCCATTTATTTTACTGGCAGCTTTGCTGCAATACTGTTTAGTGCCGCAACCGGTGCGAATCTTGGTGTGTCTGGTGGGTGGGTCAATTTTATCCCCATATGGTGTGTTGCGCGGGACGGAGTGGTGTGTAGAGGCTGGATTGGGTAGGATTTATAGCTGCATATCTGCACTGATTAATGATTTTGTACTATTACTGTATCGATTAATGATATTACATATTGTTCACTGCATGACTGATATTTGTTACTATTATGGGCCAAGGCTCTACTAATACTATTACTGAAATTGGGCAAAGGCCCTACTGATTACAAGCATTGTGATGGGCTCAAGCCCAATCATTTACTGTTACTGGAAAAGGCTTAGGCCCACACTGAACTGGACTGTTATTGTGACGGGCTCACACCCAAACTACATTTATGTAGTGTTTAATTGACTGTTTGCTTGTTAGGGATTACACATTGAGTTTTCGTAACCTCACACTTGAGCATAAAGCCTATTGGGCTCTTAAGCAGCTCAATTTAGACTTGAAGGCTATTGGAGATAAATGGACATTACAACTCAATGAGTTGGAAAAGATAAGAATGTTCTCTTACTAAAATTCCAAATTTTTTAAAGAAAAGTTAAAGATATGGCATAATAAGCACGTCCATCCCCGTCTGTTTGAAGTTGGTCAACAAGTACTTCTATTCAATTCTAGATTGAAGTTCTGTCCAAGTAAACTTAAATCTAGATGGTCAGGTCCTTTTACAGTTAATTAGCTTTTCCTATATGAAGTAGTTGAGCTCCAAGACAATAAATGAGGTAAGTTTAAGGTCAATGGTCAATGGCCAATGGTCAATGACTAAAACATTAATAGACTGGTGAAGTCGAGTGAAAAAACACCTTGCTCATTTTAACTGATCCATGAAATTTTGTTTCTTTTAGAAGGTTGTTATTTTATTTGCAGATATATAAATTTTATTTTTATCTTTATTTTAAATTTATTTTTATTTTATTTTCATCTTTATCTTTAATTTTAATTTTAATTTTAATTTTATTCTTATTTTATTAGGGTGTAAATAAATTAGCATTTAAATAAATAATTTTTGCACAAAAATAAAATAGTCATAATAATACTAATAATATTTCTAATTAACAAGAAATTAGGTTAATTTTTAACCTAAGTAAAATTAGGTTTAATTTATTTTTATTATTTTTCTATTTTTCTTTTCCATCTTTTATTCTTTCAGTCGTTGCCGATGCCTTGCGCCACCACCTGCCATAACACACCGGCAGCAGGGTCTTGCGAGCCCATCACACCAGTCGTCCCAGTCACATGCTCTTGTATCGTGCAATAGTATGCTCTCGCATGTCCCATCAACCCTTATCGACTGAAATCGGGAGCCATCCAGTTCTATCGAACTTTGCATGCCACAAACCGAAAGCAGCAGTAGCATCCTTCAACAATCCCTTTGGCAACCCATGGCTAACTCCTTTCGTAATCAGTAGCCCCTATTTGCCGCACCTAGCCCATCTTTGAGGTATTTTGGGATTTATTTTCCTACTAAAGTGGTTTTTGTCTCGATTGTTTTTAAAGGCTAAGGATGAGTCGAAATAAGCGGAATTCAAAGATTCAAGATGATAAGTTTTAGCCTTCGTTTTGAACCCTAGGAATAAAAGTGAGATACATCAGAATATTCAAGAAAAAACCCATGTTTCCATAAAAGGTTTTTAACTTGATAATGAGTATGATGTACCAACACCCATTCAGGAAATTATTGAGAAACGATGGGAGAAATTTTTGTGTGATATCCGATCTTCTCTTGATGATGACATTGTCAGAGAGTTTTATGCTCACTTGAATTCATCGACATTGACAACACTTCATGTGCGAGGAAAAGAATTATATCTATCATCAATAATGATCAATGCCTTATTTAGTTTACTTGATATTGATGATGATGACTATTCTACCATGGTTGCCAATGCCAGTGAAGAGATGATTTAAGACATTTTGAGAATTATCACGATTCATGGAGCCAAATGGACAATTTCGAGGCAAGTACTCGTTACTGCCGAAAGGAATATCTAACTCGAGAGGAAAAGGTATGGTTCTACTTCATTCGACTAAGTATTATACCTGCATTTTTTAGTTACACTGTTTCGATAACTTAAATGATCTCCTATATTGTATATTCACTGGAAAGTCAATTATTGTGGGGAGAATAATACTTTACGAAATTCGGGAGTGTGTAGTAGGAAAGACATGCTATTGCTATTTCCCATCACTCGTCACTCTGATGTGTCACTGAATAAACATAACGATGCGAGACATGGAAGAACCTTACAACAGAGGTATGATTACTGCCTATGATATTTTTAGGGCAGTAGAAGATGTCACTAGAAGAAGACAAATAACTCAGCTTGATGAGGATGAACTGGTAGAACCGAAAGCTGATTCAAGTAGTACAAACATACCCCGCACCTATTTTGATGTCTATTCAGCCTTCTGTCAATTTGGTAACACAAGTAGATATTATGGATTGATTGCAGCATATGAATAAGCAACAACAAGTATATTGAAAGTATGCTAAGGTTCAAGGTGAATCAAATCGAACTACTTTTCAGAACTTATTTAAATCTCTTTATCTTCTTCCTAATTTTTCAAATTCTATATTCAAGCCATGGAACTGAACAAGTGAAATTAGTTTTGAAGATTCTACCGTACCTAGGCAAGATGTTAACAACATAAAGGAAGAGACAAACACAGACAGTGATGGGTCAATAAATAGATGATGGGATTTTATTTATTTAAAGTCACTTATAGTTAATTTTTCTTTATTTTTATTTCTTTAAGACATTACTTTTATTTTTGCAAAATAAATTCTAGTTGCACTTAAGAATTAATTTTTCCAGAATTTTCTCTTATTTTCTCTCTAATGAATGCTTTGAAAAATGATGACATTGTTTTGCTTAAGTTTTGGGGGAACCGTCAATTATTTTGATTTTTTGCGTTATTTGTTGTGGAAGATGAATTCGTGCAGGGAGGCAGGTGAGCAGAAAAGATGCTCAATATTAATTAATTTTGTATGGTATGTTAGTTCAAATTCAAGTATGTTTTATTTATTTCAAGTGTTTTTATGTTAAATAAATCATGAGATGAATGTTGATTTTTATTGAGTATATGTAGATTCATCGTAATTGTTTTATATTCCTTAGAAATTAAGCATGCATGATGGTTTAATCTCTGTAATTGTTTTATATTCCTTAGAAATTAAGCATGCATGATGGTTTAATCTCTATAATTGGTTTGGTACTTTCCTTGAGGCGAAATCCTAAGTAGCATACCGAGTTTAAAAATGATTTAGGCATATTTTCTTTGGATCGATTGAGCCTTTCAAGCCTACCCTATTAATTAAATCCTTTGAAAACCAATTTTGAGTTGTATGACCTATAATCTTTGAAGAGAACCCATGAAATAAGTAGCTTTTCCTAAATAATTGTTTCCTTGACCTCTTGAACCACCGAATCTTAACCTTGCTTACTTTGGAAATATTTGAAAGTTTAAGTTTGGGGGGTCGAAGAGGGATATTGGTTGTATATTATAAAGCACTCAAGGATAATTTACATACAAAAACGTGTTAAGAAAGGTACTTGTTTAGTTAAAAAAAAAAGAGACCACATGAGCTGAGAAGGGAAAAAAGTTGATTATTTGGTGGGCAGTTACAATTTTGAAGGCCAAGGTAAGCTAATATTAAGGTTATTGAACTTAAAATATCTATTTTATTTATACCTTAACCCTAGCCCCTATTACAACCTTTATTAAAGACCTATTAATTTAAATTGCTAAGCTAACTACATTAGTGGAGATGAGAGTATTGAACTTAACATATGAAGACATGTTTTAAATCTAAGGAATTATGTTTTGTTAATTATAAGGAAATTAATCTTTTATGGAATTGAAATTACTCTACTCAACAAATTAATTATTCAAATCATGATTTGCTAACATTTGGACACTTGAAAAAAAATATTGGATGATAAAGTTGTATATGAACTACATATTTGCAAAATTAATTTGCAAGTATAGTTTTTTTTCTTTTCCATGATTACTTGAGTGAATTAAGTTCTACATTATGGCATGTTTTTAGCATTACTTACGATGAGCAATGATTTAAGTTTGCAGATGTGTAAACTCCAAAATATAAAGATGTTTCATCACTATTTTATTTACAAATTATGCTAATTTCGAGTAAATAAATAGGACTTTTTATAGTTTTTATATTTAATTTCATGATATTTTATATTTACCATTGGGATGTGTTAAGTTTGTGAAATTGATGTTAAATGCATGTTATTTTGGTATTTTTGGAAATAATTAGGCTAAGGGAAAGTATGACAGATTTTTTATTGTATTTGGATCTTAGACAGATATAGGTTGATAATACAGTCACATGGGCTTCAAAATGATGTTATTCTAGATTTAATTGCATGCAGGCCAGTATTGTCTTAATTGGAGGGTCATAACCAATCCATTTACCCACTTTACTATGAAATAGGATTGACAACATCCATTACTAAATTTAACAATCCGTAATCGCCCATCCATCTCCTAAATATAGCAAATTTAACAAAATAAAAATCAGCACCTATTCTCCATTGAAACAAGCTTCAACCATCCACCCACTGCTAGAAATAGCAGTAAAAAACCATCTCATTTTTACCACTCGAATGGTCAGCCACACATGGAGGAAATAAAACTAACTTCTTGGATAAAATTACCAAGGAAACACCCATTCTTCCACCATTCAAGGGATGACATCAAACAGGGAGAAAATCAAACAACTCCCTTGCTTAAATCAAGCAACATCTCACCCACTTCCACCATTCAAAAGACGACACACCTAGGGTAGAAAATCAAGGATCCCTTTTGCTAAAAATAGCAATGGAACATTGGGGGCTAGAGGCTATATGAAAGGAGGCTTCATTTCCATTCATGAGACACATCATTGAGCACACAACATTCATCATCAATTTTCTACTAAGTGTTATTGCTTTCTTTCTGGCTTGCTAAACACTTGGTTCCTCAAAATAAGGCAACACTTGTCGAAATGAAAGGAACTAGGAAGGATAACTTGGAGGCATTTATATGATTTATCATAAAGACAGGGAGGAGAGACACCTTGGGAAGTCAGAAGGAGCAGTCACAGATAACCTCCTGCAGTCAACTATTTCCTCTTCTTACTGTGAAATGGTCATGGTTAACCTCCCTTAGGTATTCTTTCTTGCCTTTCTCTTTACTATTAATTATTGTTTTCTGTGACGAGAGATAAGATTGCATCTCATCTTTGTGTTTGCAACTTAATATGACATAACTTAAATTTTTTTATTCAGAATGAATATGAATCTTGATTTCCATTCATGAGACACATCATTGAGCACACAACATTCATCATCAATTTTCTACTAAGTGTTATTGCCTTCTTTCTGGCTTGCTAAACACTTGGTTCCTCAAAATAAGGCAACACTTGTCGAAATGAAAGGAACTAGGAAGGATAACTTGGAGGCATTTATATGATTTATCATAAAGACAGGGAGGAGAGACACCTTGGGAAGTCAGAAGGAGCAGTCACAGATAACCTCCTGCAGTCAACTATTTCCTCTTCTTACTGTGAAATGGTCATGGTTAACCTCCCTTAGGTATTCTTTCTTGCCTTTCTCTTTACTATTAATTATTGTTTTCTGTGACGAGAGATAAGATTGCATCTCATCTTTGTGTTTGCAACTTAATATGACATAACTTAAATTTTTTTTATTCAGAATGAATATGAATCTTGATTTCCATTCATGAGACACATCATTGAGCACACAACATTCATCATCAATTTTCTACTAAGTGTTATTGCCTTCTTTCTGGCTTGCTAAACACTTGGTTCCTCAAAATAAGGCAACACTTGTCGAAATGAAAGGAACTAGGAAGGATAACTTGGAGGCATTTATATGATTTATCATAAAGACAGGGAGGAGAGACACCTTGGGAAGTCAGAAGGAGCAGTCACAGATAACCTCCTGCAGTCAACTATTTCCTCTTCTTACTGTGAAATGGTCATGGTTAACCTCCCTTAGGTATTCTTTCTTGCCTTTCTCTTTACTATTAATTATTGTTTTCTGTGACGAGAGATAAGATTGCATCTCATCTTTGTGTTTGCAACTTAATATGACATAACTTAAATTTTTTTTATTCAGAATGAATATGAATCTTGATTTAAGTTAATGTGTTTTTGTTTGCTAAATATTTTGTGCAAATGATTATTTCATTCATTTAGGTTTAATTTATTATTATACTTGTAAATGTATGGCCAACATTTGTAGGTTAATAAATCAAAAATTTCATCTAAGAAGTGGTAATTCTTAGTTGAAAAAAGACTAAATGGTGTATATCACGTCAATATCAAAATATGATTGTTGTATGCATAAACTGTGTAAATGCTCAAGTTGCTGATTTATAAGTTAGTTTTGACATAGACATATGTTGATTAACTTAAGGACATAATAGGACTTTGAGATAAGCCTATGCCTTAATTAAAAATGGGTTTAATGAACTTTCATATTATCATGATCCTTTCGTGATATTCTTTCTATAAATTCTAATAAACTTTTGTTAAGTGAAACATTTATTTTAGTATATTTATGTTGTGTTATATTATATCTTGTGTTTATCTCCCCGTTGTGATTATTTGTTCGCAAGATGTGTTGTTTTATTTTATGGGTATTTGAAATCTGATGACATCCATAACATTATTTTCGACTCTCAACTACACGATACTGACATTAAGGTATCGATATTTTCTCTAAGTGGTATTGATACCACTTGGAAAAACAATACGAGATGAGCATACTATTTCTAAGCCAAAAATCCCAATTGTCGAATATTATCGGTACTTGACATAAAATATCGATACTTTAGCCCCGAGTATCGATACCAAATCTCTATTTTGACTTCCTGGACGTTTTAAAACACAGAGGTATTGATTTTAAATCCTGAATATCGATACCTCTACCATTGGACATGAAAATGCAGCATACATATGAAATGAACTCATTCCAAATCAGGTTCTAACTATCATGCATCACCTACTTCGATAAATAATCATCCTATGGCTAAATTTATCAGTTCAAATTGTCTAAGCGAGTCCAAACAGGATACATCAAGCCATCATTAAAATTCGTGAACATAAGCAAATATATAAACTCGCAAATTTCCAAAAACAAAATAACAAAGTTGTTAAATAACCTAAACATATCATGGCACTAAATAGGTCTACCACATTGCCTTATTTCCCTTTATGAAAATAACTGAAAGAACACCTACGAGAATAAACAAGACTTCCTTGGACCACTCCCTCGAAAACCCTACTGCCTGCACCGTGAATGCAAGAATTTCTACATCGCAAACATGTCATCATGCAACACAACCAATCAATTACTCTCAAGTACCTTATTCATAAGTCGAACATCATATAGTATTAAATCATGCATCATCTAATAGTTCATTCCCATAACACATATATACACATTAAAGCATAGAGCATATTCCATAAAATTACATAAAATAAGATAAGATGACACTTGGATTATGAAACATACAGTGAGCTCTATCATCAGACATTGGATACACAGATCTCCATTACACCACATAGACTCATAGGATCAAACATGTCCCAAAAGTGAAGAATATAGCTAACACTCTCCTTATTTCCCCTTGCATGTCCCGTTAAATGGAGCATAGCTCTCATCCCCTTATCCCTCCAAACATGTCCCAGGGCCTCAACACCCAAAACCGCTATACATATAAGTGAGTACTCACAATCCTATGGCATGCAAGCTATATCCAATGGTTCCAAGATCTTAAGGCCAAAATATTCAAAAAATAACACATTATTACTTACCAGTAATCTATGCACTAACACTGCATATTAACATCTTTTGCAAAACACTAACATAGTCATATAACATAAATAATACACATTTATGTCATGAATATAATTGGACTTTACACAATAATAACCATGCTCACTTGTCATATTTCATGCACAATACACAACCACAAGATAATTAGATATTCAAGAAAACTTACACTCAAAACTTAGAGAAGAGGTTTAGGCTACATCTAAGTTCCCAAAAAATACATGACTCGTGTTTACGAGTAGTAATTCCACACACTCACCACACTGTGCTTTAGTCAAAAAATGGAAAGCTCAACTAATTCTTCCCTAGCTCATATCAAGCTCTAACAAATTATACAATAAATCACACAATAACCATCGTCAAATATCAACCAATAATTCACTCAAACCAACTAAAACACAAGCTTAAGCTAAGTTCCCATGTAACTTAAACTATTAGCATAAAAAACTTTAAATACTAATATCTCGATCTATACTCAAACTTTTTCCCTAAAATTAGTTCCTTTCACCTAATTAATCATCTATACCTAGTTCACAACCTTTCAACTAGACAAATCTACTCCGTTCATGGTATCAACATTTTTTGACATCTTTTAGGCAATTTTCATAGAATTATTTAAAACATGAGAAATCATTATCAAAACTTCAAGGTAAGTTTAAAAACCTTCTAATCATGCTAAAACAGGTTGAAAAACACTTTGAAACCAAGTTTTGACTCAAAATCTCGAAATCCACCATTAAGGGCTATATTTTTAGCTTTTATTTAAAACATGCGATTTGAGGGCTAATAATTCAGTTTTAGAGTCTAAATAACATTAAAAATCAATGGATACATGAATGATTACCTTTTTAGAAAGGATAAATGACTTTCAACGTAAATTTGAAAAACCCATGTTTGAAGAAGATGAAATCTATGGAGTTTTGGGTGTTTTTCTTAAAGATTTATGATGATAAATGACTTAGGAATGATAGGAAATCAAGGTATTGTGGTTTTGGAATAAAAACTTAGTGGAATACTGAGGAAAAGAACAAAGGACGACACAAAAGAAGAGTAGGGGAAGGTTTAACGTGAAATCTTTATGTGGAAGGTGGCTTTTAGGTTCAATATTAAAAACTAGTTAAATTGCTACATAAATGCTCATTGTTTTGACTTTTTTTCAAATCAATCATTTTCCAAAATTAAGGGTTTTAGAAAAATTTTCAAAAATTGATTTAACAGCTAAGATGTCATAGTCAAATGTAATCTCAGTTTACTATGCAATGAAATTCTAAGCACTCTATGGCTAAAATTCTTTAAATAACCCTAAAACTCCTAGGCTTTATTCTGAAGTGTTACAATTCTCCCCCTTTAAAAAGAATTTTTTCCTCGAAATTACCTAAGCTAAACAAATGCAGATATTGGTGTCTCATCGCTTGACCATGTAGAAATAAAAGTGATTGGTTAAGAGCATGTATATAGGTTGATTGTATTTACTATAAATTTGGCATGATAGTGAATGATTTTAAATTTTCAGTTATTAAACTACTAAGTTTTATAGATTACATTGTAAATAGGCATGGAGTAATTGAATATACCAAATGACAGAGAGAATATATGGAAACGAGCATGCTGGTATGATGGTAAATGGTTAAAATTGTGATTGCTTTATTAATTAAATTTGTGAATATTGAGATGCCTAGGGATGACCTAAGGCATTGTTTGGTACAGCTTATAGCCAAAAAGCCAACCTTATTCATCAATCCTTAGTACCTATATTTGAGCCAGAAAACTCTTCTTGATGAACCTTTATGCAAAATCTGAGACAAAATGTGAATTTGTACTTACCCTTTTTCTTTTGTCCCTGGAATGCACGAATTTAGACGTCTAGCCATACATATTAAATGATAATTAGAGACATAACGGTGGTTTTGTAACATTAGAGTTAAATAGGAAGGAGCAGTGTGATAGAGTGATGATGGGTCTAGCTAAAATGTGCAAAATGAAAGAAAATATTTAAAAAAAAGTCAAAACGAGTAGAAAAAGTACTAGAATAATGAAAACGCATTGTGAATGAGACATGTAAAAAATTCAAAAGTGACTCAAAAAAATTCACAAAAAGTATAAAACTCAATCATTAGTGCACAAAAACTCGTGAGCTTATCGTAGTTACATTATCATGTTGTGACTTCCTACATAGAGAAATAAGAAAGGTGAAAGAAGCAAAAATAAGGCGGTGAACTAGAAAGGGTCATTAAGGGGGTAAATAAGGGACAATACGATGTGTTAAACTACTTTCGTGCTTGAATCTATTTTGATGCTACTTATTCTTGAATTTTATACCAACCCTAAGTCTTAGAATGTTACAATCTGAAAAGTCTTATGTGACTTAGGTAAATCTATTCGTGAACGAACATTTTATAAAGTAGTTGCAATGTTAATTGTTTGTATTCTACTTGGATAATCGGTTTACTTATATGATTTCTCGATGAATCAATATATTTGAGGACCTTTTTCTTTATATACTTTATAATATAATAAACTTAAATGTGTGAAGTTGAGAATGGTAAGTCATTTATATATCATGCCTGAATTAGGCGTATACATGATTATTCCAAGTTACATTGTTCGAAAACTCATCTTTGTATTATACTTGCACAAGAGTTCGATTTTATTTTTCATTTTTATGTTTTCTTGCTTGAGGACCAGCAATGACTTAAGTTTGGGAGAGTTTGATCTACTGCAATTTATTGTAGCAGATTGAACCATTGTTAGTACTTAAAGAGCTTCTATGAAAGAAATTTAGTTATATTTTTACTTAGTTTTCATTTTTTAGGTCGTAAATAATAAAAAGTGTGATTTGAGCTATTTATATTACCTTAGAGGCAAAAATAAGACTAAAGTATGGCTAACACATTCAGTGAGTGTGTACGACATCATTCGAAGGCAAAGGAATGTGAAACTAGTCGCAATATTGCAACGCGGAGCGTCGAAGTCGCAACATAGTTAGTAGAGCACCCAACAGCGCAAACTACCTTCAGTGTCATGCCATAGCTGACGGATGTCACAACACTACCTTGAAATCAAGCCTGAACTTATGAACTACCATCAGTGTCGCGACCTATACTAGAGGATGTAGTGACACTGCCTTGATGAGGAGAATTAATGAGCCAAGGGTGTTTTGGTCCGCACAATGAACTTTAACATAAAAACGTCAGGCGAATTAAGTCAATTGACGATGACCATTTCTAAATCTATAAATAGACATCTCTGAACACTTCATAAGAAGCCTTTTATTCGAGTTTTAGTTTACAACTTCATTTAGTTTCAGTTTTCAATTTTCTTTAAGTTATTTTTTACTTAGGTTATTTTTATTTGTAATTCTATTCTAGTTTTATTCTCGTCTTTTGGAGAATTTGATTTTTGGATTCATCAACTCTTTGTGGATTTCTGCTCTTGCAATTATTAATACAAATCGGGATCCTTCTTAAACATTATTCTTGATTTCTTACTCATGTTTATCTTTTCAATCAAGTGTATGTTGTTTATGAAATTCATGAGGAACTAATCCTTCTATGGGAGATTAGCGAGTGGGCGTAAGTGTAATTAATTTCTATGTAGGGTTTCTTAGTGAATCAATGGTTGGGATAGGAAGAACTTAAAAACCTAGGTCTGACAACCCTTAGGAAGTCATCTAGGTGGGGATGAACCCAAAATTGGTATTGTCTACCCGTGAACACCTTACCCTAATTCAGTCTGGACTGTGAGATTGAGAGATAAGTAGTTTTTATCGACTCATTAGTTTAGTGGAAGATCAAGAGACCATATTAAGTTAATGACTAGTTGATTGAATGGAACTCAAAATAGGAATTAGTTATGACCACTGAAGCAAGTTAGTCTTTTGTTCTTAGAAGTGATCAAATGTACAAATTAAGTTTATGTCTTCATTTTTAAGCATCTTAATTAATTTTTATAAAGTATAAATTTTCATCACCTTAGGAATTATCATAATATCATTTAGTTAAATTACTAATTAGATCTATCAATGTCAAAGTTAGAATTACTTTGGCTTCGCTTCTCTTGCATACGATCCTAAGAGTACTTCCATACTTTGTTGTATAAACTATATTACAACCTAACCCGCATATATGCGGAAACTGCCTAACAATAATATTTGGTTGCAGTAATCAAACTCTATTTTATGAAACCAAAGATATACACACTGTTTAAGACTAAAGTATCAAATAAAATACTTAAAACTTCTCACTCTAATGAGGCATACCTTTGGCATTTAAGACTTGGTCATATTAACTGAGAAAGAATTACTAGACTTGTGAAAGATGGCATCTTAAGCTTGCTTAAAAAAGTTGATCTTCCACAATGTTAATCTTGCTTGAAAGGTAAGAGGACCAAGTGATCTTTTATCTTTTAATGCAGAAGGAATGAGGGTCTGAAAACCCCTAAAACTTGTGCACAATGACGTATGTGGCCCGATGACTGTTAGTGTAAGAAGTGGTTACAAGTATTATGTAAATTTTATTTATGGCTATTCCAGAAAATGTATACCCGATGCACCACAAGTGTGAAACCTTTTATAAATTCAAAGAGTTACGTGCGGAAGTGGAGAAACAATTAGGTTTAACCATAAAGGCACTTCGGTCTAATCGAAATGGGGAATATTTATTTAATGATTTCTTAGGGTACCTTATAGAGAATGGGATTATAACACATTTAATCGCATCGAGCACTCCACAACAGAATGGTGTGGTAGAGAGAAGGAATCAAACGTTGTTAGACATAGTACATTCGATGTTAAGTAATTTTAAGCTGCCAATCTCTTTTTGAGGATACACTATAGAAATGACTTGCTATATTCTAAATGATGTGCCAACTAAGACAGAATTGAAAACCCCATACAAATTGTGGCTTGGCAGGAAGTCGAATCTTAATCATTTTAGGATTTGAGGATGTTCGACCCACGTATTGGTTAGAGATGCAAGAAAGTTGGACTCACAGACAGAATTGTTATAGTGTCAACTCATTGTTCTTTCCTTCAAGAAAGTTACATGAATGACTTCAAACCTCAGAGTAAATAGGTACTTGAGGAGCTTTCGAGAAATATATAAAACCTTACCGAAACAATTCTAGAACCAACTCCTAATAGTATACTTGTAAACATTCAACAACGTAGGGAGCCTCGTCGAAATAAGAGGGTCTCTTAGAGGCCTGAGTTCTTCCAATCTGGCAGAAGTGTTTTTTAACACTAAGTCTGCAAAACAGGAAGATGATGACCCACTCACATATGAAAAAGTGATGTAGAGTGTTGATTCCAAGCTCTAGGAAAAAACTATGAAAGTTCAGATGGACTCCATGTATTCCAACTTAGAGTGGGAACTTGTAAAGTTATCGGAAGGGATAAAATCCATAGGGTGTAAGTGGATATACAAGTGGAAAAGAAATGTGGATGTAATAGTAGAAACTTATAACGCCGAAATTGTAGCAAAAGGTTATATTCAGAAAGAAGGAATTGATTACGAGAAACCTTTTCTCTGGTTGCCATGCTCAAGTTGATCTGCATATTACTATCCATTGCAGTGACTCTCAATTACGAGATCTGGTAAATGAATGTCAAGACAGCATTTTTGAACGACTATCTTTAAGAGAGCATCTACAGGATGCAACCAACTAGATATATAGCTAAAGCAAGCGAGAATAAAGTTTGCAAACTGATTAGATCCACATATGAACTTAAGTAAGCATGCCTCTCACTGAATCAAAGATTTGATTAAGCGATCAAGAATTTTGAATTTAAGCAAAACATAGATGAACCTTATGTTTACAAACATTTAGGGGATGGGAAGGTGGTTTTTCTCGTTATATATGTCAATGCCATTCTACTTATTGGAAATGATGTAGGGACATTGTCATTGATTAAGCTATAGATAACCCAACAGTTTAGCATGAAGGACTTGGGAGAAGCTAATTTTTTTTCTAGGTATTTGAATCCTAAGGGGTAGAAAGAACAAAGTGATGGCATTATCTCAAGATTCATACATAAACAAGGTATTAGAGCATTATGCAATGATCGATTCGAAGAAGGGAAATCAACCCTCCGTATTGGGATTTCATCTCTCTTTAGAGGATTGTCCTAACACATCAAAAGAAAGAGTGAACATGAGAAAGGTTCCTTATGCTTCAGTAGTAGGAAGTCTCATGTATGCTATGCTATGCACACGCCCAAATATCTGCTTTGTAGTGGGGTTGGTAAGTCGATATTAGGCAAATCCAGGGCCAAGGAACTGACAAGCAGTTAAGCATATACTCAAGTATTTATGGAGAATGAGGGAATATGCTTGTGAATTCTTAAGGATACCTTACCCCTATCAGATATACTGATTCTGACTTCCACCTGTTTCAGGATTTGAGGAAATTGACATCGGGTTATGTTTTTGTCCTAAGCAATGGGTCCATTGTATGGAGAAGTGTAAAGGAGACTCATACTGCTAACTTCACTATGGAGGGCCAAATATAAGTTATGGAAAAGCTATGGCACTATAATAGTGTGGATATATCTAACCCGAATAACCACATAGACAAAAAACATAAGAAAGACAGTAGTGCTTGACGGAATGATAGACGTAGTCAAAGGTCATATATGAGGACAAACCTCGGGGATTTGTTTAGCCAAGACTCTTATTACTAGAGATCTCTTTGGGAAACATATGGACGGACACAAGAATAAGAAACACAACTGATCTAATTCACTAGGGAAGTATAATATTTTCATTAATATACACTTTGTATAATTGTCCTCACATTGTTTTTGCATACAAAGCAAAATAGAAGCAAACGTTGCTCATTGGTTGTCCAAATGTTTAACTAATACTAGGCGGTATTATGTGGTCAGATCATAGTACGAAAAGATAGCTTGTATTAGGAGCTGAACCTAAACTTGTCCTTAGAGAAATCAGAAATAAGGAAACCTATAACACCCCTAACTCGCATCTGTTGCCGGAATAGTGTTACAGAGCATTACCGTAAAAATGTAACATAAAAACATACATATCATACATTAATAAAATCATGAATTAAATCATTCATTCACATGCTTATCGTTCCTTAATCGAGCCCTCGAGGCCCTATAAATACTTTAGAAACAAATCGGGACCAAATAAAAAACATATGGAAACTTAAGGAAAATGATAGAAAATTACACACTGCAGCGGTATCACAATTGAGACACATGCCTATGACTCAAGCCGTGTGGACATTTGAAGTAGGGACATACAGCCATGTCCTAGCCCGTGTCTGTGCCCGTGTAACTCTCTGGCTTGGGTCACACGGCCAAACCATACGCCCATGTGCCAGGCCGTGTAACTCTTAAAATACAACCTTTAAAACCTACAAGGGACACACGGCCGTGTCGCATAGTCGTGTGTCACACATGGCTGAGACACACGCCAATGTGTTAGGCTGTGTGGACAAGATATAGGCCAAATTCAAGCCATTTCTTTCACCCATTTGCACATATAACCAAGGTATCAAAACATGTTCAAACATGCATAAAATGACCAATTTCTATTCAACCAATATTCCATAAAGGCACCTCAAACAGATACATTAAACATACCTAAACATGTGCATATTTAACCATTTATCAACTAACTTGTTTCCATAACAAAACATATCACAATTGACACAAACCAACCTTACCATATTAGATTCAGGCCATAGTAAAATGACTTTATCATTTGGACCACTTCTCACATGCATCAAAGTCATCCAAATGACACCAATCTAGCCATTACCAAATGGTCCCATCAACCAATATATAAAACATACCATATTTCAATCATGCACATCTATTCAAAACCTTTCCAAAGCATACCATAACTTGACCATGCTGTGGTTAATTCATCACCTATCTTTTTGACCATTCAAACATGCATTATCACCTTGTTATAACAACACACATCAACAAGGCATCAAATGTACCAAGTTACATCAACCAAAACGATATATACATGCCAAACTCATCAAATAACATAAACCACAAGTTCACCTATACATGTCATTATAACCTTGATCAAAACATGAAAATCTACCAATATAATTGTTGGATAGTGTGATAGGTCTCCGATGAGCTTCCAAACTGATTGAGCTTCCGATAATCTGTAAAGTGATAGAAATATAACTACATAAACAATGAACATTTAGTAAGCTCGTATAAACCATAAGCATAATATTCCATTTCAATAATAAACTTTATAGAATAAACATAAACCTATACTAATGCCATAAGATTCACAAATCTATATAATCATCAACTCATAAATGAGTAAGTTTATTAATGTCACATATACTTTTCATATATAACATATTGGGGTTTATAAGTCGTAATACATAATCATCAGCCTTTTCAATAGATTATGAATCATTCTAATTACTTACTTTCTCTTCCAATCTGAATGCTTAGCATAAGACAAATCAACATTATCATTTCATGAATTAGTGTATTTATCCATGATATAGGTAAATTCTTCCATAACATAAATAGATTTCTCACATATAAGTACATCATTTACTACATCAAACCTTTTACAACATCATAATACATCCCAATTATGAACTTACTACTTCATTCCCTTTTCTTACCTTTTCATATGCATAGTACAAGCGTAAGCATAAACATTAATCATAACCACAAGCTTGGCACAAACCTAAGCACATTAATAACACATGTTAGTTCATTTAAACATAAGTCATATGAATTTAACATGGATAACCATTATACTTGAGCATGATTCAATTGGATTTATCATCCATCATAACATAACATGCTTTTCATGTATCTTACCATTTCAATGTACTTCATAAATACTTGTCTTGGTTCATATTTAACACATACCTTTCCTTTCCTTTTTCATGTCTGTTGAACTGTTTAGAATATCATTGGATACACAGGGTAGCTCACAGGAAGTGTGCTATAAATATAATCATAATCTTTCCTTTCCTTTCCTTTCCTTTATATCATTGCTCACATGAGCTGTGAAATGGGTCTGCTCATACGAGCTGTGAAATGGGCCTGCTCACACGAGCTGTAGGTCGGAATGTAAGTTACACGATGCTGCTTACACGAGTTGTGGAGTATCTACAACACATGCCAGACCTCAACCATCGATAGGACATTCAAGACAAGCACCCAAAACATGGAAACCCTAATGACATGTCATTTGTATCCTATGAATTCTTAAGGTTCAAACAGGGTTCGATAGTCATCGAAACATCGTTGGATTTCCATCGTTTCATTACAAGATAAATTGCATAATAACATACATATATTTATTCAATTCACAATAGAACCACATATTGACATTCAATTTAATCAACATTATAAAGAATACAGTTCATACGAACTTACCTGGCTAAAATGCAGAAATGTCAAAGTACATGGGTTTTTTGGTAATTTTTCATTCTCCTCGATTTTCCACTCGATCTTGATCTAAGTAAATAATTTCATTCAATTTATTAATTTAGATAGTAAAACAATTTATTTTATGCAATTTAGTCATTTTTACATTTTCACAAAATTGCCCCTAACATTTTATTTTTATTCAATTTAGTCCTTCAGCCTAAAACATGCAATTTAATCATTTTCATTGCAAATTCATATCAGCTGAATATTCATGGCACCCAATACAGCCCAAATTTGTAATAGTTTCACATCAAATCCTTGTATTTTTACTATTCTAACAATTTGATCCCTAATCGGTAAATTCATCAAAATTACTTAACAAAATACTTTTAAATATCAACCAACATTTCAAATTCATCATTTAACATCTAAAATCACAAAGATTCATCAATGGCCACATTCAATATCTTTAACAGTTTCAAAATCGAAGGTACGGGCTAGCTGGACCTAGTTGCAACGATCTCAAAAATATAAAAATTATTAAAAACAGGGCCAAAATCACATACCATGCTAGCTTTTTAGCTTGCTGAAACTTTAAGGTTAAAAATGGCTTCTTTCTCCACTAACATTCAGTAAAAAAGAAATGTAAAAGATGATGAAAGATTTTGGTTTATTTAATTTTAAGTTTAATTGACTAATTACCATTTTACCCTTAAAAACTTAACCAAATCTCACCAAATAGCCATGTTCATCCACTATCCTTTAAATTGGTTGAATTACTACTTTAGGCCCTTATTTCATGCTTTTATATCATTAGATACAAATAATGTTATAGCCATTAAATTTTACATCTTTACAATTTAGTCCTTTCCAATTAATTAATCACTTGGACATCAAAATTTCTTAACGAAACTTTAATACAACATTAATAGCACTCCAAGAATATTTATAAAAATATTTATGGCTAGTTTTATAGAAACGAGGTCCCGATACCTCATTTTCTAAAACCATTTAACCTTAGGGTCTTACCACTTGAACTTAATTAATCATTCAAATAGCATAAATTACCATATCAAAAACATTTTTAAAACCATATTTGACTCATAAATATTAAATAATAATATTTATAAATTTACTCATCGGGTTTGTGGCCTTGAAACCATTATTTTCGACACCACTAAAAAATAGGTTGTTACAAAATCGATTGAAAGAATAATATGTCTTCTATCAAGTCCAATTAGGGAGATGCCTTCTCTTGGGAATCGAAGCGAATGACTCCCAAAAGATAGAGACATAGATATGATTGACTAGACTAACAGCACATCGGACAGAACCCAAGCATAATAGATCCTAAATCTTTTTATGGATTTATTCACTTCTGACATTCATAGCGTGACACACCTAAATCTTGAGTGGATCGAGGACTATGTATGCGTGACTCATACACTTTGATTTAAGTAAAAGCTTGAGTTCAAATAGATAAGAAACCAAAAGATCATGCGTTGGGTGTACGACTTCTGTAGTATGTAGCATCATTCACAAAAGTGGAATTCATATCCCAAAAATGTGGGTAAATGATATTCTCTCGTTGGCATTACATGGTTGATGAAAAGTAAACGTGGCCACGGGTCGTCCGTCTTTGTGATGGATGACTTGATCACTATTTGATAGTGATTGACTTTTCATTAAGGAAGATGTAATGGTTACCATGAGATAGCATAGGATCATATTAGGAGAATGGATATTATCCCAAAGAGATCAAGAATACCCTATAAGGGTAACACACTGATGACAAGGTCATTGGACAAGCATTAAGTAGTTGCTTCTGTAATGGTATGTCGTTTCAGAAAGCTTAGTCATGATACCATAGTGGAATGACTTTGTAACTAAATGAGTTTATAATTAATAGGCAAAAATCTGTAACTTAATTATAAATCATTTGAGCCTTAACTACATATGTCCAATCGGTCCCTCCGCTAGCTCGTTGAAACCAAGAATAAATAGAATGAATAGAAAAAGAGAAATGGGAAACATTCAAGTATGATTATGGTTTTCTCTAAAATGGGGAAATAAAATCATTTGAAAATGAAAGTAGGTTTCCAACAATGGAAATGGAAATGGAAATTTCCAATCCTATATGATTACTTAAAAATTTATCGAAAGAATAAGTTTATGTTTTTGGACTGTTTTGAAGCCCGAAAATAAAAATAAACTATTCAGACACAATGAACATGTTAAGTTGTGAAATATTGAACATATTTCTCAAAATCTTACTAGTGGAAAAATCTTCAAAATTTTACTAAGGGTAAAATCATCCAAATTTTATTGGGGGTAAAATAAAGATGAGAAATTTGTTTTATATAAATATTAAAGTTTATTTTGAGAAATAGAAAAACTTATTTGGGTTTGGATCACATTATGGAGTACTAGGTCAAAAGGTCTAGGAAGTACTCATAATTGGATCTGATGTGAGTGAGACCCAATGTAACACCCCAAAAATCGGCCGAATAGTTTCGACCCAAATTTGGTGAGCTATTTTAGCCACCGAAGTGACTTTTTATTAACTCCAAACCTAACCTCTAGCACACCACTTACGTACAACCTATATTATGATAAGTTATAACATAATAGCAGAATAATATCTTACATAGAATGTAAAACATTTGAGCTTATCAAACAAAATGAGGAAGGGTTCGCATGTCATCTAGCAGAAAAAGTTATGGATTCGCATGCAATATATAAATAGGGCATTTAAGGTACACACTTTTAAAACTAGTTACAATTACATAGAAGTTATTATCCAGGTTCTCACCACTACTTAGGTTTGCCTACATCTTGCAATATAGGTTCACATAACAGAATGGCATATGAGTTCGCAAAATAATAGCAGTTCGCATAAATTCTTAGTTTGCAATTAAAATAAAATGTCATAGGATCACACACAATCGAATTCCCAATAAAGGATGTTCATGCAAGGGTTTCAGACTTAGGTTGGGTTCGTTAAGTAAAAAGGTTATCACTCCTAAAGGTTCGCATGCATATAGCGGTTGAAATCATACAAAGGTCGCAGAAAATAATACTTCACAATAAAATTGGTCTGTATATGATAATAGTACTTACTCAATAGTAAAAGAATGCGACAAGGCAAGCGTGCTAGGAGAATTAAAGAAACATCAAAACTTATTCATGTTGAGAAGAAATTAGTAACAAAGGTTTAACTTTAAGGTTCACAAAATAGAAATAAACTTAAACATTAAGGATATTTTTTTAATAACAAAATCAAATTATAATAAATCTAAACCCATGTAAATAAAACACTATCTCTTATTCCCCAAATTCATCAATTTCTCTTTAGGGATGAGCTTCGCCAAGTCGTCTACCTCTCCGCTATCATTCGTGACCTACTTTCCTATGAAGTAAGAAAGGAAGAGGTGAGTTCATTTAAAACTTAGTGAATAATTAGGAATCATCAGAGTATAATTTAAATACAAAGTCTAAAACAGAAAGAAAACTCAGTCTAAAATATTATATCGTGTGTTAGGTTCACGGTGAAGGTGAGAGACCCAGTTCGCAGAACTTGCTTGTCATAAAATCACATAGGTTTTAAAATAGTTTCCCATATATTTATTGAAAAATCGTACTAAGAAACTTAGCTTCTTCTTGTTTAAAAATAGATTTATTTAGCATGAAACATGCTCACATACTTGCCTTATCGGAATGGTTGAGGAACATAAAATATGTTTTTACACTTGTCTTAACTTACTTATCTTATCTTATCTTGTCTTATTTTGTTGGATATGTGGATCTCCTTATAACGCCTCAGAATGACTCAAAGAGTCATTGACATGCCACATAAGTGTAGCATAAAACTAAACACTGCCATGTATGGCAACATGTCCTATTAAATGGACCATTGCTCCACATTCCCTTATCTCTCTACATGTTCCAGGGCCTCAAAGACCAAATCACAAAACATATAGGTGAATTCTCACAATCCTTTGGTATAGCAATATATCCAGCATATAAGCTCGTAGAGGAGCTCGTACAGAGACTTCTCACATAGAACTCACATAAAGAGCTCATAAAAACATAGCTTATAAAACACAGGCTCGCATAGGAGCACGCGTAAAACATATATTTAAAACACATCTTGAAAACATAAATTGAAACCAGAGTATCAAAACTTAAAAATAGAGTTTTATAGAAAAAGATTAGTTTAAAAACAAAGTTATTGGAAACATAACAGTTCGTACACAAGTTACGAACCCTGAGAATTCATACTGAAAACATGATTGTTAGCACATTTATGGAAACTTTTAATCACTCACCAATAAAGCTAAGAATTTAAATGAGTTTTGCTTTGCCTTTTTCTTTGCTGGTAGATGGTTCGGCTGGTTTGCAACATACGTAAACACACTCAGATTACATAAATAGGCAAAACTCATGGAATTCACACAGGCAAGCGAACCCAGCTTTCTAGACAATTAACCCTAACAGGATAGATGCTTACCTTGATTTCTACGATCTTGGTTCAGAATAAAGACTTGACAATAGAATATTTATGAGAGAGTTTTCATGGAATGAGGGTTGTATTTATAGGCACTAAGTGACCTAATGATCTTTGGATGCCCTACTTCACTTAGGTGCCCTAGTTGGTTTAGAAGCAAGTTACTTGCACGAAAAGTATCATAGATGCAAAACATCTTAATTTCATAATTTTTTTAATTGGAAAACTTTCAGTTTACAAACAAATTGGTGAATCCTAGCTCGCCAAACAGACTAGAAAACCACACCTTGCCAAATAAACTTGTGAACCCCAGCTTGCCAAACAGGTTGACAAACATAAGTTTTAATGAATCTGGAGAACCCTTTACCGCATCCTTTGGCATATATTGCCTTACAGAATTATAGGCGAACTCCTTGCTGAAACACTTTTGGCGAACCTACAGTTCGCTAAAACATTAGAGAACCTTCACTTGCGAGGAAAAAACTTCAAGACTCTTTCTCGGGATGTTACAACTCTCCCTCACTCAAGGCATTTCGTCCTCGAAATGTTCTCTTTTAAAAAATTGAGGGTATTTTTTCTTCACTACTTCTATTTCCCAAGTAACTTTGTTGGCCTTATGATTTTGCCACAATATTTTGACAAAAGGGATCCTCTTATTTCTCAAGACTTTCACTTTGCAAGCTAAAATCCTAACTGGTTTTTCCTCATAAGTCAAATCAAATCACATTTCAATATCATATGTTGACACTACATGGGATGAGTCTGCACGATATTTCCTCCGCATGGATACATGAAACACATTGTGAATTCAATCAAGTTTGCGAGGTAATTTAAGTTAATATGTTACAAGATCGATTCTCTCTATCACCTCATATGGACCAATGAATCTCTGACTTAGATTCCATTTACATCCAAACCATAGGAATTTTTTCGATGGTGATACCTTAAGAAACACATGCTCACCCACTTGGCACTGAGCATCTCGTCGTTCCAAGTCAACATAGGACCTTTGTCTATCTCAAGTTGCTTTTAACCTCTCGCATATCATCTTCACCTTGTCTTCAATCTCGTGAACCAACTCGGGTCCAATGATTCTCTTTTCATCCATCTCAACCCAACATAGAGGTGTTCGACAACTTCTTCCATATAATGCTTCAAAGGGTGCCATCTAAATACTTACTTGGTAACTGTCATTATAGGAGAATTCTACTAATGGTAAATAACTCTCCTAGCTTTTTACGAACTCCAAAACATAGCTTAGCAACATGTCTTTCAGTACTTGTATCGCTCCCTCTGATTGGCCATCTGTTTAAGGGTGATAAGCAATACAAAATTTCAACTTTGAACTTAAAGCTTATTGTAGACTCTTCAAAAATCTCGATGTGAATCATGAATTCCTATTAGAAGTAATGGAAACTAGCATGCCATCCAGTCTTACTATCCTAGCAATGTAAATCTCTGTGAGCCTTCGCAGAGTATAGTTTGTGTGAATAATTAAGAAATGGAAACTCTTCGTAAGACGATCTAGAATTATCCAAATAACATCCTTCTTGGTCGTAGTTGTGGTAAACCTGATACAACATCCATGGTGATCCTTTCCCACATCCATTCTAGAATCTTAAGTGATTGTAACAATCTTGAAGATTACTGATGTTTGCCTTGACTTTCTGGCAAATTAGACACTTTGACACAAAGCCTATAATAGCTTGCTTCAATCTTGGTCACCAATAGAGTTCACGGAGGTCACGATACATATTTTTACTGCCAGGGTGCATTGCATACGGACTATTGTGTGCCTCCTTAAGAATAACACGTTGAAGTTGCTCATCTTTGGGTACACAAAGTCTTCCTTGGAAATAGAGTACCCCTTCATCATTTAGTGTGAATTCCCCTCATACTCCTTATTCTAGTTGGCGAACCTTCTTTGTCAACTCTTTATCTGAGGCTTGGTTTCCTTTAATTTGCTGTGACAATGTTGGTCTTACTTGTAATTTTGTGAGCAATCGCTCATCACCTATTACACTTAGCCACGCGAATAGATCTTGCAGCTCACTTACTGGGCTTTCTACTTAGTGCATCTGCTAACACATTTGCCTTGCCAGGGTGATACTTGATCACACAAAAACCTTCAGCAACTCTATTCACCTACCCTATCGAAGATTCAACTCCTTCTGCGTGAGTAAGTACTTAAGACTCTTGTGGTCTATATAGATGGTACACTTCTCACCATACAGGCAGTCTCACCAAACCTCAAGTGCAAACACCACTACCGCTAACTCCAAATCGTGGGTTGGGTCGTTGCGTTCATGAACCTTTATTTGGTTGGAAGCATAAGTGGAACGACAAAAATGTGCAAGTGTACACAATCGCAACAAGTAATAAAGTGACAAATAAATGTTGAGTTATTGTACCTACAAGGACTGCGAAAGAAAAATATTTATGAAATGTGAATCAAACACTTTGGTATGGGAAAAATATGTTGTTTTGAATAAGTGAGTTAAAAACTAAAAATTAGCTAAGTAATAAAAATAAAAAGTAAAAATTTCAATGCACGATTTCAAAAAGATGAGTTTTAATCAATATTACATAATTGTGTTAGATCAATTACATTCCTTAACTTAGGATTACTAAATACATGTTCATGTTGTTACGAAATTTTCGCGGCAACATGGTAAACTTACTCAATTAACCAATCTCTTGAACATTTCTCAATGCTAATTCAAACAATTAATCAATCTTCATAAGCACATATAAGATTAAGTGAAGAAACAATATATTTCTATATTGAAATAGTTTAATCACAATAATTTGCAAGTTATGCAAAGCTAATGTATCATTTAATACTGTCACTAATTTAACCTTCAGCTACCTTAGAAGATTAAACATGCACCAATTAAATATTGTGGCAATTAATTACAATTTCAATACGTTTAATAATTAATTCATTCATTACCTTACATTTTATAATGCAAGTATAACATCATAATGATTTTATTTAATTGAACAACTTACCAAGGCCTATAACAACAGAAACATGATTTCAATAATTCAAGTGGACATAATGCAATCAAATTAACACGAATTAAATTTAAGTTATTTTAATTAGAACAAGAACAACAACACAAAAATTATTCATATTCATAATCACAACATAAACAAGAAAATTACAAAGAAGGGAAGGGAACTAGGATGCAAATCCAATATTTCTGTAACACCCCTAACCCGTATCCTTCTCCAGAATAGGGTTATAGAGCATTACCGAAGTTTACAAATTAATTTTCAGATATTTCATTTCATCAAGCATTCATATTTATGACCAATTAAAATCAAAACATTTATGAGCTAACATTATCCAATTTAACTTATACAAGCCATTATAACCAGAATCAAATCATCCAAAATTACCAATAGAACCAATGGATAATGTGATATATCTCCAACAAACTTCCAACCCAATTGAGCTTCCGATAATCATTTAAATGCATCAAATAATTATAGATATTACCAATAATAATTCGATTCCAATAATAAAACACACACATATATATAATATTCATTACAAAATAGCATTCACTTCAATTAAAATTATATAGAATATAGCTCATACGAGCTCACCGGACTAAATTGCAGAAATACCAAAATTCAAGGACATTTTGGAAATTTTCTATTTTTCTCAAATTTCCACCCAATATTGTTCTAAATTTCATTCAATTTTGTAATTTAGATAAATAACCAATCCATTTCATGCAATTTGGTCACTTTTGACATTTTTACAAATTTACCCTTAAAGTTTCACATTTGTTCAATTTAGTCCCTGAACCTAAAACATGTAAATTGGTCATTTTTAATGAAAACTCATGCTAGTTAAATAATCATATATTTTCCTCCTCCTCCTCTCCATTCCACATCCTTAATGTATATAACATGCTTATAGGTAACATTATCTATAATTTCACCATTTACTTATATATATTCATTCAAAGCTGTCCACTTGAGTCATTGTTACTAAATTATTTATATCTTGAGATACAGAACTCCAAATTAAGATCCATAAATTTTATCTGAAATTAGACTCAAATATTTTATTACCATAAAGTTTATTCTTTAAAGTTATCCCTATTCTGCTGTCTAACAGTTCCGACCCTTCTTCACTAAAAATTAATTATCTCCTCATACAGAATTCTAATGATGTTTTCGTTTGTTTCTATTGAAAATAGGCTCATTAAGAATTTAAACATATAAATTTAAGCCTCTAATTATTTTTCTCAAATTTTTTATGATTTTCCAAAATTAGTACAGGGGAACCCGAAATCATTCTGACCTTATATCACAAAACCTACTTTATCTCACAATTTACAATTTCATTGCTTACACCGTTTCTTCTATGAGAAACTAGACCCAATAATATTTAATGTCATCTTTTTTTTATCCTCTAATTCAATTTATACGATTTTTGGTAGATTTTCAAAGTCAGACTACTGCTGTTGTCTCGAAACTGTTTTAGTGTAAAATGTTGATAACTAAATTTATAACACTTTCCTTTCCTTTCTCTTCAACATTTTCCATCACTTTCTCTTATTTCCCTTTTTTAGCATAACAAGAATATATAACCTTATATAATGAAACTCTACCTTAACATTAATTTCCTACTTTTTCAATAATATCAAACTCAAAAGTATATAAAAATCTTGATGTTCTTACCTTATGCCATTGATTTCAATCTTTAACTTGATTTTCTCCCTCCTCTAGCTTCTATTTCTTGAATCTAACTTGATATTATAGCTCCCTCTAGTCTCCTTATCAATTTTCTCTCCTGGTGGCTATGAAATTTCTTTGATTTCTAAGTGAAAATGGTGATTTTGGTGGGAGGACCAAATTGTAAAGAAGAAAACTTCTTTCTTTTTCCTCTTCTCACGTTAGTTTCATGGAGAAGAGATGATTTCTCATCATCTTTCCTTCCTTTTATATTACTCATTTATTAATAAATTATACTAAAATCTAATAAATAATAATTAAATAACATTTATCTAATTAATTAATTAAAATATCACCAACATCATCATTACCTTCTAGAATTCTCTCTCCTTCTAATTGAGCATTTTTCCCTTCATAATCTTTTGAAATTCCATCCTTGAGTCATCACTTAATTTGGTAAAATTGCAATTTAGTCCCTCAAAATTCTTCACCTTTTTCAATTTGGTCCTAATTCATCCATTTTCCTTAGTTTCTAGATTATTCCACCCTTAAAATATTTACACTATTGGTCCTTTAACTTTTTCATATTTACCCTTTAACCCCTCAATTTTTAAGTATTTACTCTTGGGCAACAAAATTGTTCTCACTTTTGCGATTTAATCCTTTCTTGAATTAATATGTCATAATATACCTTCCATTGTTGACATAACTCAATTTCCCTTTTTATCACTTTATTTCCTTATTTTACCATATCAAGGGTATTATCTTACTTTTTTTTACTGTAGTAATTTTCGGGGTATTACAATTTCATAGCTAGTTAACCCTTCTAGCTTCTAGAATTCAAATTCTACATTTTATACAAATAGGTCATTTCCTTAATTAATCACTAAATCGATAAAATTTTTATATCAATATTTTCATGCAACCTTCCTATCATAATGCAACCCATGTCATAATTTTAAAATAAATATTTCCTCGTCGGATTTGTGGTCCTGAAATCACTGTTCCAACTAGACCCAAAATCGGGCTGTTACAATTTCTCTGAACCAGACTAGTGCGCTCCTCTTCTTCTCTGCTTGTTTGGTTGAACCGAGGCCTCTACAAATAGTTGAATGCCACTATTTCAAGGTGGAAGAAGACTTTTTTTCAAGAGGTAAATCGATAAGGGAATGGAGAAAAAGGGAAAACAAATAAGGAAATAGAGGAGAGAAAGTGAGTTAAAGAGAGAGATGTATGGGAAACGAATGGTGTCTTGAATGAGGTAACAAATGGGGGTATTTATAGGTGGGAGTGGTTGCTAAAAATATCAAATAATTAGCAGCCATACACTCTTCCTTGGCCGGCCACAAAAGGAGCAAGTTTGAATAATTCAAACTTTGCTCTATTTAGCTTGGGAAAATACTCAAAGGCACAAATAGTTGAGACGTTTCAATGCAGTTTAAAGAAATTTTGAGGGCTATTTTGTAAGTAATAATATCAGTTAAATAACTAAATTGGGTCAACTTATTGGACGGTTTTGGGCCGCCATTTCTCTTTTGGATCATTCTTATTTTATTAGCACAATTTGGTCACTTTTCTCTTTCAAGCTTTACATTAATTTTTAACACAATTAAATTTGGATAAAAATTAAATATAAGTTACATAAAATAAGAATAATTTGGACCGTTCTTGGTTGAAAAAACATTCAGCCCTGCTCTTGCTCCATTTGATGGAAAGAATCACCCCAACGGTTTAAGCCTTCCAAAGTGTCTGCTTAGCCAATTTTCACCTTTTGTGCAAATTTGTCAAAAATAAACCAAATTTGTGAAATTTTATTATAAAAATAAATAAAATAAAATATGTTAATAATTTAAGTGAAATTCAAATATTTTATAATTAAAGCATGAATTTTGACAAAATTTACTATGAAATTGCATGAATTAGAGCTCAAAGGGTGCTGAAAAAGTCTATATTTTTGTGTTTCCACACCCCCAGACTTATTTCATTGCTCGTCCTGAATATTGCACAAATTGAAAAGAGGAAGTGCTTGAAATCACCATTGCAAAATGTCTTTAGAATACATTTCCCCCACAATTATGAGTTTAGTGTAATTATGCTCAAGAACAAGAATTTTGAAATTATGCAACTCAAGTATATATATTATTCAAATTATTCTCAATTGTTATCATGCTAGAAAGAATAGACTAAACTGAAATCACTAAGTTTAACTTATGTCTTCATTTGTTGAACTTAGCAATTTCTCTCCACTAATGTAGGCAGCAAAGAAATCTAAATCGAAAGGTCTTTTAAATAGGTTGTAACGTGGCTGGGCTAGAGGTAGGTAAAAGATAGATAATTTTAAGTTAAAAACCCTACACTCAGCTTGTATCAGACCTTCGGAATAAGTACGTTCAATACACCAACTTATTTTGCTTTCGCAAGCTCTTTTGTACATCTATTTCTTTTGAGTACATATGCTCTCTCTTTTTTAGAACACGAGCATTTTACTGTATGTACTACAATTTTTTTTTCTTTTGAGCATTTGATACTTCATTTCAACTTCCACAAACTTATTTTCAAAGAATATTCTTGATAGACTAAGTCTAGTGTTTGAGACAATTTAAAGATAATTATGATAGATGTGATGGCTAAATATTGCAAATGTTCAAATAAAATTAGGTCATATAGTCTCAAAGTTGGGTTTCAAGGGATAAATATTCATTAAGGTTGGCTTGAAAGGCTCAAACAGTCCAAACAAAAGTTTGCCTAAGTCATTCTCAAAATTCCATGCTTCCTAGGATTTCGCCTCAAGAAATTACTAAGCCAATTCTAGAGACTTAAACTTTCATGTATGTCTAGCTCTCCTACATAATTAAAACAATTTATGGTATGATATGCAAACTCTCTTAAGAGTAACATTATGTCATAGTTCAGATAACATAACAATTATTGTGAAAAAACAACTTTATTTATACTTGAAGTTAGAATAATTAACAAAAATTCAAATTTCTGAACAAAATATAACTTAATCATAATGATAAGAATAATGTATCTTGAAAAACAATTTCAATTTTTGGTCACCTTACTTAAGATGAACAATGTCCCTATTTTTAAAAACAATAGAGAGAATGAAAATATAGAAGTGAATAGATACTGTACACCAGGTAGGACCCTAGGAAAATGAGGTGAGTCAAGTTTGACTGCTTAAATACCAAGCTTTTCAAAGACAAATCAAATCCTAAACATGTACATATCTATTGTCACACTTCTTATGATGCAATTTTTTTAATTTTATTGATGATTTCCACCTCTTATTTTATTATGAGAGAAATAAAATCCTAAAAGAACCTAATCCTAAAAACTTTAAATATCCTAAGAAAGAAAATAAAATAAAGTAAAGATTACCCCCTTTTTATTTATTTGCAGATCCCTCAGAATACGACTCATCTTTTGCTCCATCGTCCTTGTTTTTGCATGAATCACTTCGTTCCATCTTCGATATTGGACTCCATGGTTCAAATATAAAATCTAGAAGCTCGGGCACAAAAATAAATGGATCATGGAATATTTTCATAAAAGTGGTTCTCATTGGGTCATCCCGTATTTTTAAATATCTCTAGTAAGCTTGTTGTTGCCACTACATATGTTGCATTAGGTCCATCAACTTTTACAGCTCATCATGAAGATCTAGGCAAGGTGAATGAGTTTTGAATGTTGAGGTCACTATGTCAAGTTCGGTCACTAGTTCAATTGGTTCTACCTTATCAGGGATTTTAATTGACTGCATTGGTTCGACCTTTGTAGGATCTTCTTTTTCTTCAGGATCCTCGCTGAATTCAACTCGTTACTGCAGAACAGAATCTCTGGCTACTCAGTAGAGGTCCCAACCTGTGATTGCACCTTGGCTATAAACTATCTTCTTTTCATTTGCAAGAATTTTAGCTTTCAAGCACAAAATTGTTATCGTAAAGGGAAAGTATGCTAGGCCAAAACATCTAGCGGTACAATTCTTAATTTCTCTCAGAATATTTTCCCACATCAATGGTCTTTGCTGTCATAATTGTGTATAACAAGGCCATTCATTCTACTGAAATTGTAGTCCCATGCGAAGTAGGCATAAGGTTGAACCGAACAAAATAAAATCACACCATCGCTAATGGTGTCAAATATTCTCTATGATAAGTATGAGCTCCGTATTTTGATATGGTCCATTTAGATCCCGGAACTGTAAGTTTCTCAAGAATTTCTTGCAATTTGTTGGCCTCAATATTTTCTATTAAGGAAGAATATTTGTCATCTTCAAAATTAGGTAAATCAAATAACTCATTAATAGTGCTTGAATTTATTGGTACCTTGATTCGTTAGATAGAGACTTTTGTTAATTTGCTTGAGGTCAAATTCGCATAAAATTCACGAATTAACTCTTCATCTGCACTTGGTCTTTTCTCACAAAACACTTCCAATTTAAAGCTTCAGCAACTTGTCGAATGCTTACCATGAAATTAGTATTGTTTCTTTCTTTCAATATAAAGACTTTTTGTGGGAGCATTTGTTGATTTTTGAAATGTTGTTGTATCCCGCTTTGGCTTCTTCACAATGGAATTTGTTTTGTGATTCTTCAACTTGGACAGAGGCACGAATTCTTTTGCGGGGCATGATTAACCTGAACATAAGATGGAAACAAATGTTTTCTCAAAAAATCAATTAGTATAAAATATTAATAATTTAATAAATTGAAAAATCAAATAATTAAATAAAATTGAAATTTAGGAGAAAATTTTTCTTACCACCTTTGTATAAAACTTAAGAACTCAATAAAATAAATAAAACGTGGAGCTAACAATGTTGGTTTAGGGTTGGTTAGAGGGCGATTGCTTGGTGTATTTGATGGTTGCGGCAAGTTTCGATGGTGGTGTCATGCAAAGGAAAAAAGGCATGCGATTAGTGTGTGTATCGCAAGGGATGTGCACGAGCTAAGGACAAAAAGTAGCAGTAGTGCGCCCAGTGATGCGCAAGGGAGTAGGTGTGAGAGAGCAGCAGGGCATGAGCAAGGAAAAGATGTGCATAGGATGGCTAGCGACATGCACGAGGGAGTAGGTGGTGAGGTGAGCGTGATGGTGGCTACTAGGCATGTGCAGTTGCTGGTGGTGCCGTCTACAATTGTCGATGAAGGTAGATAGGGGCTGTGGTAGTAGATAGCTTGGAAGGTGGATGGTTTTAAGAGTGATGTAAGAAAACATGCATGGAAAAGTTGTATTTAAAGTGTGAGTATGGGGGAGTTCAACTCAAATCCTTAGAATAAAATAATAATAAATTTTATAAGTCCTAATGTCATATAAAATAAATAACAATTAATAAATAATATAAGGTATATTAATATATTATTTTCTATTACTTTATTTATTGAAATATAAAAACTCTTAAATAAAATATTAAAACAATTGTAATCCTACACAAAATTGATAGCAACTAATATGTATTATATAAAATATAATTATATATTAGTTATTATAATCTTATTTATTAAAAAAATTAAATTAAAAATATTTATTTTAGCTATTTTAAAAATATTTATAGAAAAAGATAGCTAATTTTAATATTTACAAAAAGAACAATCAATTTTTGCAAATAATTCAATTAAGTCCCTAGACTTATAGATAATTTGAAAATTGAGTTGCAAACTAAAACTCGAATCAAAATCGACCTTTTTATATGAAAAATTAAAAATTTATTGTCACTTAGGAAATATTTTCTTGGAAGATTATGCTAAAATCAATTCCTAGGAAAGATTGGAGGGGTCACAAGTGGTCCCGCTTAAGTTTCAATCTCCTAGACATAATTTATTTTAACATACTAATCCAGAAAATATAGCCTAAGTCATTTATTTAAAATAGAAATAAAAATTTAGGTATCTAATAAAATGAATGAGATTTAATCCCACTCAATTTTATCCCCAAGTAATGTTTCAAACGTTGAGTGTTAACTCTAAAATTATCTCCCTTATCGTGAAGTTCAACAAACCTTTATGGGAAGACTTGATGAATAGTGAATGGATCGGACCAACGTGATTTTAACTTACCTGGTAAGAACCTTAACCTGGAATTGAACAACAAGACTTGCTGACCTGCTTCAAATTCCTGAACTCAAATGTGCTTGTCATGCCATCTTTTTAGTCTCTCCTTGAATAGTTTGGCATTTTCATATAAGAACATTCAGGACTCTTCTAACTCGTTAAGTTGAAGCATTTGTTTCTATTTAGCAAGCTTGAGATCTAAGTTGAGCTGTTGGAGAGCCCAGTAAGCTTTATGTTCTAACTCTAAGGGTAAATGACAGGCTTTTCCAAAAACCAACTGATAGGGAGACATCCCTAAAGGTGTCTTGTATGCTATCCTATAGGCCCATAAAGCGTCATCTAGTCTTTTGGACCAATCTCATCGATTTGGAAAAACTACCTTCTCGAGTATACCTTTTATCTCTTTATTTTCCAATTCAACTTGTCCATTCGTCTGTGGATGGCAAGTTGTGGCAACCTTATTCTTCACACCATGTCTATCGAGCAACCATTTCAACAATTTGTTCACAAAGTGGGACCCATCATCACTAATAATAACCCTAGGAGTTCCAAACCTTGTGAACACATGTTTTCGCAAAAACTTCATCACAACCTTGGCATCATTTGTCGGATATTCCTCAACCTCAACCCACTTAGATACGTAGTCTATTGCTACCAGTATATACTTGTGACCAACAAAATGAGGGAATGGACTAAGAAAGTCAATACCCCAAACATCTAATAATTCTACTTCAATGATGCTTGATTAAGGCATCTCATTTCTGTTGGTGATGTTTCCAACCCTCTAGCACCGATCACAACTCTTTACGTAAGCTTACACATCTTTGAATAGCGTTGGCCAAAAAATATTCGGCTTGCAATACTTTGGTCACAGTACGTGTACCTCCGAAGTGTCACCCACTCAGAGTTGTGTGAAAATGATATAAAATCTTAAGTACCTCATTTTCTACCATGCATCTCCTAATCATTTTATCCATGCACTTTTTTAACAAATATGACTCTTCCCAGAAATAGTATTTCACATCGAGAAGAAAATTTTTCCTTTGTTGATACGTTTTCCCAATAGGCATCAAACCACAAGCTAAATAGTTAGTAAAACCAGCAAACCAAGGGATGTTATGGACATGATTTACCTTAAGTATGTGCTCATCTAGAAATGTCTCCTGGATGGGTACAAGAGATGAACTTCGTTCTTGTGGCTCCAATCTGGATAAGTGATCTGCTACTTGGTTTTCTACCCTTTTCGATCTTGAATTTCTATATCAAATTCTTAGAGTAGACGTACCCATCGGATCAATCTCGGCTTGGTATCTTTCTTAGCAAGTAAATATTTTATTATCGAATGATCCATATAAAGAGTCACTTGGGTACCTACAAGATAAGATCAAAACTTGTCAAAAGAAAAAAACAATAACAAGTAACTCTTTCTCTATTACCGTGTAATTCAATTAAGCTCCTATCAAAGTCCAACTTTCATAGCAGCTGGGGTGAAAAACTTTGTTGCTACCATGAAGTCACTTGCATCACAGATTAACTTAAAGAAAAAATCCCAATCCGGTGTTACAATAATTGGTGTCGAAACTAACCGATTCTTCAGATCATTAAAAGCTTTCAAACATTCTTCATCAAAGTTGGATATTGTGTCATTCTCCAATAATTTGTATAACGTTTAGCAATTTTGTAGAAGTATTTGATGAATCTTCGATAGAATTCGGCATGCCCCAAAAAGCTCCTAACACAATTTATAGATGTTAGAGGTTGGAGTTTCTCAATAACAACTACCTTTGCTTTATCTACCTTAATTTCATGTCTTGTTATTCGTGCCCCAAAATAATACCTTCTCGTACCATGAAATGACACTTTTCCCCTGAGTACAAGGTTTGCTTCTTCACACCACATTAGTACCTTGGCTAGATTGGCTAAGCAATCATCATAAATGTCTCCAAACACTGAAAAATCGTCCATAAAAACTTCCAAATACTACTCAACCATGTCAGTGAAAATAGCCAGCATACATCTTTGAAATGTAGTAGGTGCATTAAATAAACCAAATGGCATGCATCTAAAAGCAAATGTACCATACGAGCATGTAAATGTTGTTTTGTGTTGATCCTTCGGTGCTACAGTGATTTGATTGTACCCTGAGTAACCATCAAGAAAATAGTAATAGTCTCGCCCTACAAGTTTATCCAGCATCTGATCCAAGAATGACAAAGGAAAAATATTTTTTCTAGTTGCCTTGTTTATCTTTTGGTAATCTATGAAAACTCTCCATCTTGTAACCATTCTAGTCGGTATTAATTCATTATTTTCGATCTCAACAACCGTAATACCTACTTTTTTTGGGACGCATTGGACTGGACTTACCCATTAACTATCTGATTTGGGATAAATTATAGCCGCATCTAACCATTTTATGATCTCTTTCTTTACCACGCCCTTCATAATGGGGTTCAGTCTTTGTTGTCCATCAATCATCTTTTTCTCGCCATCTTCTAGGATAATTTTATGGATGCAAATGGATGGACTAATACCATGGATATCGGCTATGGTCCATCCGATAGTCTTCTTGAATTATTTCAACAATGAAATAAGTTTCTCTTCCTATTCTTCAATTAACTCTACTGAAACAATCACAGGAAAAGTCGAAGTGTTACCTAAGTAAACATATTTTAAGTGTTAGGGAAGTACCTTAAGTTCTAATTTAGGTGGCTCCTTGATTGACGCTTTTGGTTGAACATAATCTTCACTTTCTAATTCTAAAGATTCAAAACGAGATTGTGGATTAAATACCTTCTAGTTAGCTTCTAGCAAAGCTAAGTTTTCATCCCCTTCTTCATCACTTCAAGGGTCTGACATAAAAACTTGTTCCAATGGGTCTTAAATTGTAACACCCCATACCGGCCTGGTCGCCAAGCCCGAATATCAAGGTGTCACACTACCGTCTCATGTCAAATAGAACAAGTAAAAGCTCATTCTCAACAAAACGTCTTCCATTTTAACATTCGTACAGGTTTAGAGTCCATCTTAAGCTTAACTTATCGTCATTACATGCAAACATACTTCAAATAGACTTAAAATAATAATTAAACATGCATATGGTCTTTTTTAGCAAAATTTCAAAACATCAATGTAGGTATCAATACTAAAGACATGGTATCGATATTTTGCTCAAGAGGTATCGATACCGTGTGGAAAATCGGTACCCAAATTGCTTATTTTTTTTCTTAAAATCCCAAACTTTATCGGTACCCCTGCCAAAGTACCGCTATTTCTTCCCAAGTATTGATACTCAAGATAAGGTATCGATACTGAATCTCATTTTTGTTTCCCTGCACATTTGAAAATATAGAGGTGTCATTTTTAAAACACGAATATCGATACCTCTGCTCTATACCCGAAAAATACAACATTTTTAAGCATATGTCATTCCAACTCGTACCAGTTCAACATGCTATTGTATCATCATCAAATAAACACCGAAACAACCATAATAATACTTTCAAACATCAAAAGAAAATCCAAGCAATAGTCAACATATTATGAAACAAATCCCAAAATCCTATGAGCAATTAAATCATAAAGACAACCCAAAATATCATATCCAATACTAGCAAAAAGACTACCACATTTCTTTTTTCCCAAAACATAACCAAATAATAAAAACCAACGAATAACGAAAATGGACTTTCTTAGATCACCCCTCAAAACCATACCGCTCACATCGACACACAACTAATTGGAATCAACTCGTACCAGCTCAGTGAATACTCAGAGTAACCACAATGTACATAGAATATCAAAGGTCAATCAAGAGCATACTACAACACATTCTCAACCATATTCCATTCGAGTTAGAATTACATGTTCATGCTTCATTAATCCATTTAACAATAAATTTTCAAGACTAAAACAACATATACATGCTTTAATAACTCACAAGTTTAACTTATATATTCACAGGCATTCACAAGTTATATGAAAACAACCTAATCCACAATTACATATGCAATTTACTATGATAACATACTAATGTTTTCATGTAACTTAAATAAACTTATTTAACATATTATTCACAATTAAAAGCATCTGCCTCTTATCGTATTATCATAACATATAAGATCATATTTAAACAATAATTTGCATAGCAACCACATACTCATGCTAATCGAACTAAAAATCAATCCACTACGCAATCAAGTCATTATGCATCGGGTAAGCAGACATGTCACATATTCATAACATATTTAAGCCTAATATTATATTTCACACGTTTAATCATCTTCCATTTATACTACTACACATTTATCACATAAATCACATGATTATTTTAGCATATATCACAACACATATAAATCTCATTTAATCACATTCAGTCACATTTTATGATAGTTCGACTCTTAAGGTTATGAAACATAAATTGAGCTCTATGATCACTCATCGGATACACAGATCTCTAGCACACAAAATAGACTCATAGAGTCAAACATGTCTCATAAGTGAAGCATAAAGCTAACACTCTCCAACACACCAAACATGTCCCGTTGAATGGAGCTTAGCTTACATTCCCTTATCTCTCCAACATGTCCCAGGGCCTCAAGACCTATATCACAAAACATATATAGGTGAGTACTCATTCCTATGGCATTCCAACTATATCCAACGGTCTTATAAGATCACAAGGCCAAAATATCCACATCATAATTACACATTTTTAATTATTGAATTAATGCACATCATCTCTGTTCATATTCGTCAATTTACATCACAAACTTGTACACAATGCATGCTTATCAAATTCACATTTAATTTCACTTAAAGTGTCATAGTAATGCTCATTAAGCCATCAAATATTCGTCAACATATTAGTGCATTAAAATTAGTTTATCGCATACAAGAACCTGTTACATTAGCATCATATTCCATAATGCAACACATACATACTTACCAGCTTTTGCACACTTTCACTGCACATCTTTATATTGCTAACACACATCATTACTATCATTCGACATATTTAATATACCCATAATACAATACAATTCACAATATTGCATCATAATAACCAATTCATAGTTATTCACATATTCACATAATTTGCCAAAAATAAAACAAGGAAAATAGAAAGCTTACACTCGAAAGTTAG